>NW_025874688.1:0-2289 GCF_002878395.1 Capsicum annuum | reverse complement strand
CACATTGAATGTTTGAGACCGAGATTTATGCGGATTAGATGAGTACCCAACATCAACATGATCAGTAAGATCGGGATTGCAATCTTTAGAATAAAATAAGCTCATGTATCTTATCCCATTTTGATGTCTCCTAGTAGGAGTAGAAATATACCTTGCTAACATATTAACCGAAAAGGCTATAGGCTTTGTAGTATTTTCAAGGTACATAAGTGCATCAATTGTACTAAGATATAGTACTTCATAATCAATTCAATTCGATATATTTCGAATTTCAGCAAATAATCTATTGCTGTGAAAACTCTCTAAGAGTTCTAATGATTTTCAAGCTATAAACTTATACAATATAAGGATTATAAATAAGTTTCCCAAAAACTTTTATATGCTCCAAGCATTTTGAATCCTTAAAAGTTTTTCACATAAGTTTTGTCAAGTGACAATATTCAACATTTCATGAGTAACATTTTCAAATATCTGGACTGCAAATCAAATAAGTTTTATACTTATCAAGATGCATCCTTTCATGTCACTTGATAAATGTTTCTACGTCAACATGCTTAAATTAGCATAGAATTAAGATCCTCGTAATCTTTCACAATATTGCCCCAATATTATGTCAAAGATATTGATGATATATCATTTAGTATTGATTCACAATGCGATGTAACATTTTGAGATCTCATCACTTCATTATTTTCAGGTACATGAACCTCTCATAAGATTTCATGAAGTGTTATGTCGTAGGATCTTCAAGAGATCATTGCCTTCTTATTATGATTATTTGCTCCTTATCCTTTTCAAGGATTATTTCATTTGGAATCGATTGGTCTATCAAGCTTCACACATGCATAGACTTTATCCTTTAAGAATACAAAATAGGAGCACTTGCAGCTAAATATGAGATGTTTTCGACATTTGTCTTGAATTATCTTTTGAATAAAGATCTGATGATAATTCCTAACATATTTCATTGATGCTTATAATCTCCCCCTTATGTTAGGAAAACTAACATACATCCTCTACTTCTTCGAGGACCATCTTTGTGCAACATGGTATATTCATTAATCGTATACCGCACATCAAAACTATTAGATGGAATAGTTGGTTCATGATCGAAGAAATAATCATAATTTATTGATCTAATGCATACAGGTGTTATTATATGCAACATATCATATTTCAGACCAACACATGAAGCTCTGTTCTCATTAGCGATTGTTTAGCTATTTATCGAAGGCATTCAATGTCAAACCATCATCATCAAGATAACTTTCTTGATTGCACAATCTGAAAATTATTTTTTTAACTCAATTTTATTGAGCAAACAACTTTATGAATGTCAAACTGCAGGTTGACAATGAATGTACATATGATCATCTTATTGATGCATTTTTTCAACATATTACATGATAGGTGAACGAGCCCTTTTTTCACCTTTTATACTTTTCAGATTTTAAGGGATCCAATTCCAAAATTAGTTGGTCCAACCAACTTGTCATGAGAACAAGCAACATTAAAGTTCATGAAGAATTTTCGAATTCTTCAATATATGTTCAATAGTTTTGAGATGTCGGAATCGTTCATGTCAATTTATGAACTTTTACGCTAGTAAACTCCAAGTTTACCATGACATGTGCTTTTCTTTAGTAAATTTCAGATTTACTATTACATGAATAAATTTCAGATTTACTACTTTAGAAGTAGATTTTGAAATAACTCTTCTCAGTTATTCTGCCTCATTCGGAGGTGCGTTGTGATACCATCACAATCAAGTACACATTTGCATTAATAAGCTTCTCATTCCCCAGGAATGGAATATAATCATGTCTTAAGCGTATCAAATTATGATAGCTACTACAAAATCAAATTGAAGCATACATATGATGTAGAGAATTTTTTTTAACATATCTTATGATCATAATATGCGTGTGAAAATATCATCACTTTTGATGATCATTATCATATTGTTCCTCCATACGTATATTCGTGCATTCAATCACTTGTCTTCTTTCAGACATATTATGCACTGCAACCATATACACCTAAAAAATAAAGTAAATTGTCATATTTCAGACTTATCATATGTTGCTACCACATTCACTTCATGGAGTGGAGTATATTCAATGGGTCGAATTTCATGACTTTTCACCAAACGCCCATTATTTTGCCTTATCCATCATAATAATATCAATATGGTGCATTGAGATTCAAACTCAATGTCTTATCCATATAAAATCATCTTAGACTATAAATCGTTGGGACTTAAACCCAATATTTTAGCATCATGGTGCA
>NW_025874687.1:0-1506 GCF_002878395.1 Capsicum annuum | reverse complement strand
AGATGAATACAATAATTAAATTCAACATCTTTTGTATATATAAAGATGAAGAATTTATTTAATTAAACCTAACCTTTACCGAAAATAATTCTCAAAGCTGATCGACATTCATCTACCACCAGTAAACTGTAATAAAACAATACGATAATAGAGATATCAAATGATACAATTAAATCTAACTTTTACACTAAAATTTTCTCAAAGCGTCCGACACTCATCTACCACCTACTAACTATAACAAAATAATATAATAATAGAGATATCAAAAGAATATAACTATACTTAATCTTTACACAAAAAAAATATTCTCAAATCAGAGAAATCAAAGCAATAAATTAAACTTAACCCTTACCTAAGAGACTGACATTTATCTACCACCTACAAACTACAATAAAATAATACGATAAAAGAGATATCAAAATAATACATTTATATTTAAACTTTACACAAAAATTCCTCAAACCTGATTGATATTCATCTACGACCTATAAACTACTAGAAAATAATAAACTAATAGAGCTATTAAGACAATACAATTAAACCTAATCTTTATCCCAAAAAAATACTCAAAGCTGACCGATATTCATCTACCACCTGTAAATTAAAATAAAATAATACTATAATAAAGAAATCAAAACAATATAATTAAACCTAACATTTATATAAGAAATCCCTCAAAGTTAGTTGACATTCATCTATGACCTATAAACTACAATAAAACAATATAATAGTGATTACAAAGCTTCGATTTTAATGAAAATAATTTTCGTCTAAGCAAAAATTTTAACTCTAAAGAATGACTTGAATGAAAATAAAGAAGATATATATATGGACACGCACATACGTTGAATTCTATTATGTTGACAAAAACAGTGAAGAAGATGAGGGTTAAAAAATTAAGTATCTACCAATCTAGACGTGCAATCGAATTAACTTAGATGTGCATCAAAGAGTTTGCTTGAAATTTTGCCAACAATATTTTTGGCATATCGTGGCCATTCATCTTCCTACCCCCCAATCTTCTTCAGAAATAATTTATTTCAGCTATTTATGAAAAAAAAAAATCAAGACTTAACATCATTGCGCAGAATTGTCTTCATAACAAACTAATAATAAAAACATTCATTGAATTTATTATACAAAGCCTGATGGCTTGTATATATTTATCCATACATTGATCAATAAAATGAAAAGGTAATACTTCACAAAATAAAAAAATCAACTACCTATAACATGTAAGAAATACAAATGAATCAGTAGCTAGCTTAAAAGATAAAGGAAGAAGAAGAGAGAATAAAAAAACAAATATAGAAAAACGTAACAAAAGGGCACCCATATATAGATTCAGTAATATATTAATTCACATAATATCTTGAATGATGGAGAAGAAGAAAAAGTTATCACACAATCGCTTGATAAAATCTTTTTTTTGGCCAACTAGATTCTAAAACTAGTAATGTCTATTAGGTTACACATTTTATCCTTCCACACTGCCCCATCCTTGTA
>NW_025874686.1:0-1747 GCF_002878395.1 Capsicum annuum | reverse complement strand
ATCACTTGTATTAGTCTGTGCTGGTGGACTATGAACACCAAATACCTAGGGCTTAAACATGCATCCATTTACAAGTTTTTGATTTCTTCAATTTATGTAAGAAGTATTACTTTTAGAAGTCCATGATTTGAGCATATCTATTTTTAGACATGCTGTAGCTATACTTTATTATCTTTTACTTGGGAGTAATACTTAGAACTGAAAAGAGGTCCCAAACTTAGAAAAATTTCAGCCAAGTATTTACACTTAGTCTTATTTTTGTCCTCATTATTTCAAAGACTTTATTTTATACCGTTACAACCTTAAAATGTCGATTCATAGATTGATTCTTGATCAGGGATGCCAATAGGTGTTCTCAAAAAAGTTTCAGATTTCTCGAACATCGTTAGAAACATGTTTAGGTAACCAAAATAGTGGGTCGACACGATCTCGATGCAACATGTCGTCCATCGCGTTGACAGTATCATCAGTCTTCAGTACCTGTGCGATTTCTAGTGAGCTAACATGAACTCAACGCGGTGCATCATTCATCGCGTTGACCCCATCGATGTAATGCGTCAGTCTGCATATCGTTGCGTGCATTTTTTAGTAATTAAATCCACATCCAGAGGGGTATTTGGGTAAATTTTGAAATCTTTATTCATCCCTAAAACATGAAATTAAACTACTCTAAAGGCAAAATTCATTCTTTATTCTCAATTTCTATCAAAACAATACCTTAGGTCATTCAATTTCAAGCCCTAGGCTCAAGAAATCACCAACAACTTTCAGAGAATTAACAATCAAGATATGTTAGGTGTTCATCCTTGAGTTTTCTTCCACCCTTGGAGTTCAACAACCCTTTTTAAACTCCAAGTTTAGTGAATTCATGATTTACATACTTGAATTTAATTATGTTCATGTATGTATTGATGTTTGGTCTTCAATTCAAGATTAATTACAAAAACATTCTTGTGTTCATGTATTTTTAGCCTCTTGAATGATGCATCATTATTGTGAAATTCATTTTTCCTATATAATGGCATTTTCTTAATAGGTATCATTATACCTAGACTTAAAGTCATATAAATTATATCAGGTCATATCATGTTATATCATGCCCCTTCTTATTCAAAAACATGTTATGGACCACTAAAATTATTAAATATCAAAGAAGAGTTCTTACGCTCAAAATACACATACAGTTCAAGAAAAATGTTTTTTCTTAACTCTTATGTGGTTATCTCTTTCATAATTCATGCAATTATCATGGGAAAATCATGAGCATTCGAAATGCAATAAAACACCCTTTGAAATTCATGTAACAACATAATGTACAAATTGAGGAATAAATGTTGGAAACTCAAATTTTTCATCATTCAATAAATATTCCCCAACACTAGTTAAATACGCGATGTTCATCGCAATTCATTCTCTCTAAACAATTTTAAATCTCATTGTATACATATATATATATATATATATATAATTTAGGGTTTACTAAAACATCATAGTTAAGACAATGAGGGTTAGGATCATTCTACATACCTTTTTCTAAGAGAATTTGGTGTAATTTAACCCTTGGAGTTTAAAAAGCTTGAACCCTTGGTGGTTTACTCCTCTCTTATTCTAAAAATAATTTCAAGATAACTTTGGTGTAAAAGGGTCATTTTTAGGGACTTAATCACGAATATGAGGTATTGGGAATGATTTAGGAGTCTACAGTGATCCAAATTCCCTTAAAATATGGTTGAAAATAATGTCATAT
>NW_025874685.1:0-2229 GCF_002878395.1 Capsicum annuum | reverse complement strand
TTTGTTGTCTTACTTTTTGAAAAATTGAACTTTAATTTTTTTTTTTTTTTATTAACTCACCCTAGGAGTTTCGCTCATTTGGTGATTCAAACCCATGTCGTTAAGGTTGGAGGTGGAAGGTGCCACTTGAATAAACCCTTGTTGTCAAATCTTAATTTTATGATCCTATTTGCAGCTCACAAAATGAGTTCTGTGTTATTTATAGATGTGGGAAAATCATATATAAGAGAACTCTCAAGGTTGGAAAGAATTGTTGGCAGGATTACTTACTCTGCAACATTGATTAGGAAGTCTTTCATTCAAAGAAGCCGTTGATTTTATATATCTATTCATTCCTGTGTTTCCTGCTTAAATCAGAATTATCAATTTCATACACAGAATGTCACTTTAAAGTAGCAGACAGTTCATGGGATAACTTTACACATCAGATCGACAGTTTGACAACGCGTTCTTGGAAAGATGATGTTGTGAGTATATTAACATGGTCTACCATACCTTTTCTGTCCAGCTTTAGATCAATATGGTTGATATACTTGGATAATATAATAAAGTTATTTGTAATATCCAATTCTAAAATACAAAATTGCTATATGTATTAAATTGTTTTATGTTATTATGATATTGACTTTTATCACCAGATCACTATTCCATACAAAAATAATTAACCAAGTGTATAAACATTGGGCCCGTGCATATCTATCTCGTTGACTTATAATATCAAGGTTCATTGACTTGCATAGTAGATTTATTTTGACTGCTTTGATTTTCATGCTTTAATTTTCATTTTGTTAATCACCTTGTTTCATCACGCATATGATGACATGACCGCTGATGATATAAAAACACCCTTTCAACTCTTTCTTTGTGCAATCAATTAAATCGAATTATTTCAGAATATTTTTTAGGTTTAATTTTGTCAAAAAAAAAAAAAGAAGAAGAAGAAAGAAGAGGCTATGCTTCATCATATATATTTGCTAGGTTTGAGGCTCTTGAGTGTTACAACTTACACACAGATATAATAAATACATTTACTAATAAGAGGGAGTTGGTCAGATGGTAAGCATTCCTCACTTTCGACATGAAGATTGTGGAGTTCGAGTGACCAAGAGAATAAAAGAGGGTGGAAGCTCCTAGAAAAGGATAAAAATAAATTATTTTTATGGATTTTACTTTTACTTTCGGAGTCTCACAGAAATTAAAATTAGTAAAAAGACACATACGACCACTCGGATAAAAAAAATTGACACAAATATCCAAGGAATTTTAAAACCCATTTCTAGCCATTTCGCTATTGGCATAGACTTTTTGTGCGGCTATTGTGTGTGTTTTTTTTTTTTTTTTTTTAAATAGTTATATTTTTTGGTGGAAGCTGTTGCTTCATTCTTTTCTTGATTATAAAATTTTGTAGTATTTTTTTTTTTTTTAATCATTAAATATAAATTGATAATATTGTAATTGTAACTTTTTCTTATTAATCAGATACAAAACAATGTAATTTGATTTGTTATATAAAAATAACATATTTTATACAACAATGGTATCATATATATATATATATATATATATATATATATATATATATATATTTACACGATTGTTATATATATATATTCCATATATATTTATATTTTATATATACGTATTTTATACAATAATAATATAGTTTCCATATTTATCTTATATCAATACTATTCTATATAACAACTATACAATTTTTTTTTTTTTTAACTATATAGTTTCTATACATATTTTATACCGTTTTTATACACATTTCTACAATTTTAAAAAATGGCTAGTTGGTGGAATTAAAATAGGAGAGTTGCTACCACATGACTTTACTTTGAAAAATCACCATTTTAGTGAAAGTTTTTATCCTAAAAATGGAATCTTTTTCCCAAAATTCTAACCCCCTCCCCCCTCCAACCCCAAACCAACACACACTTTAGTTTATAATGGAGAAAAGGATAATCACATCAAAACGTAGTCAAATCAGATAAATATAATATAACCACGGATAACAGCGAGATTAGAAGAAATTTGTGCCATTGGTTTGTAAAACATGCTTCATAGATTTTATTAATTAACTCCTAGTTAGTAAAAATGCTTTTATCATGATATTTGGTACTCTAAAAATATCACGCTTTCTAAAAGTATATTTTCACTTTGAGCATATCAAGACATCAACAACAAACCCAGTGTATTCCCACCTAGTGGGGTCTGGGGGGGGGG
>NW_025874684.1:0-1895 GCF_002878395.1 Capsicum annuum | reverse complement strand
AAAAAAACACCTTCTAAAGCTCAAAAACAAAACTACGAACCCAATTTGATCAAATGACCTTAACTATTAATACCTCAAAAGAGTAAAAGATCAAATTTTTACTGAACAAAAACAAAAAACCCACCTACCAAAGCTCAAAAATAAAACCAAAAGGCCTTTACTGTATTAATAACACATAAGGCAAAAAAGATAAGTTAAAGATCAAACCAAGAAACTAATGACCTTAAATTAATAACTCATACAAAAAAGGTAAGCTAAAGATCAATTTTTTACTGAACAAGAACATGTAATCAAGAATGATACACAAGTTCAATTAACCAACATGGCCAAAAAAATAAAAATAAATGAGGTTATTATTTTATATTATTAAAACAATTTCTTAAAAGACTGCAAAACTTAAGACACCCTCTTTGATAAGCTAACAAACACAATGTTAACAAGCTATATAGCTAAAAGTAGGAATTTTGACTTTTCTAGGTCAATGGTTCTTTCATAAATAGTACACACACAAAAAAAGGGTACAATTAATTATCAAGAAACAACAAGAGAAAAAAAATTCTCTAAGACAATTGAAGGAATCAAATTAAAAAAACAAAAAAAAATATATTTTAAAAATTATACCCCAGATAGAGAAATGGAAAAAAGATTGGATTTTTATATGAAAAAATTTCAAAAAAAAAAAATATTCAATATCGGCAATGGGTGTTTAAAATGAAAAAGACCCTGATTTAGAAATGTTGATTTTAGTTAGGAGAAAATAAAAATGGTGATTGGAGGGAAGAAGAAGAAGAAGAAGAAGAAGGAGGAAGAGTGGAGATAGAAAGAAAAATTGAAAAAAAAATTAAAAATTAAAAATTAAAAGGTCGTATTTTTTATTTGTCACAATTCACTTATCTAGAGTCAAAATATATTTTTTTGTTATGTTAATATAAAAAAAATTATAATTTTTTATTTTTTATTAATTTGTAAGTATTTAAATTTAAAATATTAACTTAGCTCAACATTAGCTAAATTAATTCTGATGAAGTAAAACATGATAAATAAAAATGAATAAATAGAATTTAGACGGATTTATTTTATTTTTGGCTGTAAATTGCTATAAAATAAATTAAACTATAATTTAAAATATTTTAGCAGCCGTTAAGATAACTAACCACTTTCTTTAATGGCTTTACGTTATTTTTTTTTATTTATTTTTTATAAATTAACTTTTTGCCTCATTTTGGGGCTTTTCTCTTAAAGAGTTGACCATAAAATTTGGCTGTTTTTCTCTTTTGAAAAAAAAAAAAGGGACAAACAAACTTCTTTCTTTTATTTATTTTGTAGTTACAAGGAAAAAAAATTGATAATAATAGCAATATATTTAGAATTGATTTGGCGTGAGGTATAAGGTATAATGATTTCGATATAAAATTCATGATTATTGTATTTTGTAATTGGTTGGAGGTATCGTTAGTCTCCGAATTATTTATTTCAACATTTATATCATAGCAATAAGATAAATAACATATCGCGGAATAAATTATTCTCAAGATAGAGACGTTGTATCCGATAGATCATCGATTCAAGTAAAATATAATATTAAAAAAACAAGTATGTAAAGTAAAATAATTAGCAAGAAATTCATATTGAAAAGTGAAAATAATAAAGAAGATTGAACAGTATCAATAAATGAAAAACAAATAATAAGTTAACTGACACCAATGAAATAGTCGAATGGAAGAATAAGATAGTAGGAGAATAATAAAAACAATGTTGATAAGAAAACTAAACAATGCTCGACTATCGCTACTAACTTATTATTCTAATCCTCGACCTCCAAATCTTTCTACATAATCACATTCTCGAAAGCTATAAATGTGCCTACTACGTACACGCTATAACAAAGCTTATGA
>NW_025874683.1:0-1171 GCF_002878395.1 Capsicum annuum | reverse complement strand
ATTTTATTTTATTTAAAATAGGTGAAATAAAATAGGGGAACATAGGTAAAATAAAATAGGAGAAATTATCAACTCTCCTATTTTATTTCACCTATTTTAAAGAAAATAAAATAGCTAGTAATTATTAAAGAGAAAGTTTCCAAAATGCAATAAAAGGGGTTAATTTAAGGGAAAAATTCAGAAATAGCAACTTTATAGCCTTAATTATAACTTTTATAGCAACAGTTTCATAATTACGAAAAATAGCAAATTGTATTTGTATTTAAGTAAAATGTTGCTATATAAATACATATACAAATATATATATGTATTACTCATAAATACATATGCACAACTGAAAAATACATATTCTTCTATTACTATGAAGTGAGTAAAATATTGCTACTTTTGCTATAAGTTGTAATTTTGAAAAAGTGTTGCTATTTATTATAATTATAATCTTAAGATTGCTAGTTTCTGTCATTTTTCCTTAATTTAAATAGAAATTTAAAAACGAACAATGAAAAAAATTTAGGTAGAAAAGATATTTTGTTGCTATATTTATGGACAAAATAACATGTTGCTAAGATTGTGAGATTACAATAATTTTTTAAATTAATATATAATATTAAATCATGGTTAGATATTTACTTTACAATAACTAAATCTAACCCGTTCAACTTTGAACAATGTCATGTATCATCAATCAAGGTAGGGACTTGAAAAAACGAAGAGGATGAAAAGTGGTGCGGGAGTTAGATCCGAGCTTGGAATTCGAAACTACTTATATTTAACTCACCTTCCTTAGTTACATCAACTATAGAAAAAATAAATAAACATGATTCATGAAGCTAGGAGTCTAACATACATCGTCAACAAATTTACGTATCCAACATATCCCATGCGTCTCATTTGATGTGTCACACTTTTCTTTTTAATTCATTTCGAAAAGAATGTCACTTTACTATAATTAAAACTCAGTTATTTTTAAAATTCTCCTTTTGCCCTTACTGAAATTAAATAATTTACACCAATACAAATTTCTAAGAATTCTTTTAGACCTTAAATTTCAAAAAAAAAAAAAAAAAATTCTTTAAACACCATGCCAATCAAAGAATATCGCATAAAATAACACAACACCAAAGGAGTATCATATTATGATTACAAGGTATGGGTGAGTATTGTCACACAC
>NW_025874682.1:0-1408 GCF_002878395.1 Capsicum annuum | reverse complement strand
GTGATAAGGTTCAAAAGTATAAGACACATTATTTGAATTAATTTTTTTTAAAAATTTATTTACTGTTGATTTATTATTAATAAATTAAATAATACCAATATATAGTATTATGAACCAATTTTAACAATTGAGTTCTCACATCTAAAAGCTATCATATTTGTTCAAATTAGTTGAAACTATCGGAAGTAATTAGCTTTATCAAAAAATGTCTCCTCTTTTTTAGAAAATCTTTCCTAATAAAATGCAACCGACTGTAGTTTTAATGTTAAAAGCGGATACAACTTCTCATACAAGCTTTATCTTTAAAAAAATTTAAATTATATTTTCTTTTTTATATAAATATCCAAATAAATTGCCTGTAGTTCAATTTATTTGTTTTCTTTAATACCCATATTTTCATCTTTGTTCATCTTTATAATTCAAATATATTTTATTGATTAGTTTAAGCAAATCAAATATGTGTCTTTCTAATAATTATCACGTTGTTTATTTTGATTGCAGATAAATGAGACGGCTTAACCCGAGGTACGCTGCACAGGTTTGAGACCTCCTTTTCTTCATGATCATGACACACAATTTATTGCATAGAATAAGCGAAATTTTTATTTATTAATTTGATTTGAGACTTATCTGTGTGTATCTATTTATTCTAAAAGATACATACAGAGCAAGAGTTTGTGATTTTCCTCCGATGAATGACATTCAGTATAAAAGAAATAGATATACATCTTGTGAATGCATGAAAGATGTACAGAAGCCTATCTGATTTTCGGAGGTATGGAAGACTAATTGCGGTTAAACAATTCTATATTAGTTTTTTTTTTCAATTTATTTGATTTAATTTAATTTGAATATTAGTTATTATTTTTATTGTTTTGAATTTTGGCTTGATTCATTTTATGAGGAGAATAATTATAGATCTCTGTTCACATATTTTGTAATTGTTATATTAGCATGTAAAAAGTTATACCGGCATGGTGCTTTGATTGTAACCTCTTCTCTTTTTTTTCTTTAGCTTTTTAGAATGGCAAGTCGATAAAGAAGGTATTGACTAAATTAGTCTTTAGAGATATTAAAAAATGTATTAATTGAATTTTAATTTATATTTTTTTTAAGAGGAACTATGAATATCACCAATATATATATATATATATATATATATATATATATATATATGTATGTATGTATGTATGTATGTATATTTATTTGCAGGTTGAGCTCAAATCATTATCTGTATTTGCAATTAATATAAAAAATTTAATATAATTTGTACTAACACTTTTTTTATTTTAATATATTTATTTTAAGTAGAAAGATGCCTTTCTAGAGTACTACTACATCATATTTACATATATATTCTCTTTTAGGAGGATTATAAAATAAATTTGTAAATATTTAGATATTTTAA
>NW_025874681.1:0-2455 GCF_002878395.1 Capsicum annuum | reverse complement strand
AAAAGTATGGGTTATATTTAGTTTGAAGAGAAAGAGCCACGATATTACAAGATAAAAGAAGGGCATAGCTCTTTCAATTCCGTATCCCAACAAGTTCTGCTATATTCTCTAGCAATTCAAGTTGATAACGACAAATGGGATCCCCCTTTTGCTACTGGGGTAGCCGAAAGCTTCAATGTGATGAGTCTTTATATTCTGAATCTTTACATTCTATAGAGTTGAAGAAGTTTGAAACCCCAGCTGTTGAGGTCAGTCTTTGACTTCTTGTACTTATATTTATCTCTAACCTTTTTCGATCTACTGTTTAACAAATCAGTGCTCGAGCTCTATCCTGGTTTTGCCTCAATGGGGTCGTCATCATACTTTATTACGAGCTTTGCCCAGTTGCTATAATCAACTTCTTGACATTGGTAATCCTTACTTGTCTGAAATTTTCTTGAGTTCCACTATAATAAATACTGGCATGATCGCCAGTGACAGAACTGTCATTTGAGGCCTTTGGCATACTCAATAGCTTCCTTGGACACAAACTCACAGTCACAGTGATATTGTTTGCCCAACGTGTAATGAGCTTCATAGTCTTTTCAGCCACTAGGCAGTAATTTTCTGTCCTTGAGGTTGTTGGTCTCCACAACAAGGAGCCAACTAAGACAGTTCAATTGTGGGCTGCGATGACCTACAGTGCTGGTCTACGGCGTTAGACGAGACAAATATAAATTTGAACTGTAAATTGCAGATTTTGTGATTTTACTTAGTTGTTTGCCTCTTTAATTTTCTGATAATGAGCTTGATTTTACATCATCGAGTCTTCGTGTTATTGAGATTAAGATAGCAACATATATTTCCCACAGTTACACAGATTGGCCATGGTCATATCTTCTTAATTGTTGTTAGCAAAATGATGATATTTTTATGTTAATCTCAATCTTAAGTACAACATGCACACATTTAGTCCTTTGAGAAAGTTACTTATACTACAGAGTTAAAAATTGGTTGAATTGTGAGTATCCCATTGCCTGAAGAGGTTTGCTACAATTTTGCAAGTTTTGCTTAAACCTATATTTGATATGGTAAGAGACAAAATACAACTTACAAAATGATCTATCTTTTTGTACTTTGTTCTGATCAGAAGTTTTCTATCCATGGATGCAAATTTTACATGGCCGTGGTGAGAAAAGTAAAGTCCGTTAAATAATTGCAAGACTCACTAGGCTGATTAATCTAAATTTATGTCGCGTAAGTTCTACCAAAGGAGAAGTAATTTTTACCAAGAGTTTCCCATTCCAGAGGCTCTATTAGCCTCTCGAGTCTTATATGTACATTTTCAAAACCTCCAGCCCTCTGAACACACCAGAGCACAAATTCTGAAGCCTAATTGTGCTGTATCTTTAAACTGCTTTCTATTTAAACTGAAAATAAAACAAGGAGCAACAGTAAAGAGCTCTTCTTTGCGTGCCTAGTCAAAAGTGCTGCTACGCCAGATGCTCTTCCACAATGAAATTTCTTTGTCACTATAAATCTTTCTGATTCTCCCATAAAAACCATCTTCGTCATTTCCTACTTCTTTGTGATCCTTTCGTTTGTATATACCTTGCGGTTAAAAACCTGAGCCGGGAACCAAAACTTGGCAGTATCAAGGGATATCTACCAATCCATTATTGAGCTCATTGCTGAAGCATCTCCAACCCTACTGTTATCTTCATTTCCTTTTGATCTATTTCATAAAAATTGCCTAATCTTCAAAAATCTCTAAGAAGGAAGCTTTATTTCTTGAGGTAATGTAGCATTGCCATTCTTTATAAGCAGCTGAACCAATAAATGCACCCCATTTCCGCTTCATATGTTTCTCCCATAAATGATCACTTGTGCATTTTTCTCTCAAACAACTACAAACTGCAGCCATACTAGATAGACCATCTGCAATATTCTCTTGCTCTTTCTCATTTGGTAAACTTACAAAACTATCTTCTAATTCTCCCTCGATTTCAATTTGTTTGTCTTTAAAGTGTTGGGTTCGAAATCGAGAGGCGTCATGCGGAATCTTTTAATTTGCAAATCATAAGACGATAAATCAGACGACACATGAAAATTTAAACTAAAAATATACTATTGGATATGGTTTGGCCAAACGACCTACATATTAAAAATAAAATAGAAAATCCTAAAACTTATTGGGAGAAATTTCGCCCTAAACAAAGACTCTTTAAAGACTACATTGTGGATGTTATTGTGTTATCGTATAAGAAGGGAGGTCTTCTATTTATAGATGTCCAAAATCTTTTTTCCAAGAAAGAGGTTAGCCAAATATGAAAAAAAATTATATTTTTTTTTCAAGAAAAGTAAAAGTAATTATGGTAACTTTTATTTTCCTTCTAATAAAAAATAAAACTTAAATATAGTAAGAAAATCAGGGCAAAAACCCTAACAAATCTCCCCTTTTTGGCTTGTTTTTCTT
>NW_025874680.1:0-4063 GCF_002878395.1 Capsicum annuum | reverse complement strand
TGTAAACTTTTGCATGACGGATATCTTGTCATCAGCAGAAATTCTTGCCGTAGCGAAAGCCTTCGGAAGGCATGACTAAGAATCTCTCAATATCACTTGACATTGAGAGATTACTATTGATACCTTCCGAAGAATTGCACTCTGGCAAGAATTTTTTATGAAGGTGTAGAGTTTTGCATAGCGGATATCTTATCCTTTATATGGGAGAAGAACGATCAGCAGAAAGGTTGAGAGATTGATCTTGTTTGATTTGTGTACTAACTCAGGAAAAGTTTTTTGATAGGGTAATGAGCCTGGAGTTACGTAACGTTTGATAGGCTTGGTAGAGTCAGTTTAGATCAAATATTACTTAACTCCTGGCTTATTAATTTATCAAATCTCTTGAAGGTTGGTTGAGCAAGGTGCATTGAGCAACGCTTGATAAAAGTGAGTTATTCAACTGTTGGGACCACATTTTGACTGTGCATCAACACATTTTGACCTAAAAACATACACAGCGATCCTACATGTATCCTTTAAGGCTTCTGAAAAAAGTGTTTTGAAGGGCTTCTTAAATGCCACAACTTCAAAGATAGTGTTCCTGATCGAGCTCACAAAAGATCAGGAACTCTATACCAACTTCAAAGATGGCAAAGACAAGCTTGAATACCAAATCAGCAAGCTGGAGACAATCTTGAAAATTATCAAAATTCACATACTACAGCAAGCCTCTAATTTTCTCCAAGATATGTTGAAAGCATGCTAAGGCTAGAAAATACAATCAATTATAACCATATTGCTAAGGAAGTAATGACACTCAAACTGTCTTTCAATCTCGTTTGTGGTTTCGATCAGGTCAACAGGAGTGGACCTAATCAGAACCATAAATAAGAAGGCATGGGATGCAATTTAAAATTTAGAAATTTCCGCCTTTGTTTAGATTCCCTATTTAACTACAGTTATTGTTGGCGCAAGTTTTCTATACTTACTGTACATCATTTCAACCCTCGATATCCATAAGGTTGCTTTCTTGGTCTTTTACTATTTTCTATCTAGGTGATAATCCCGACCATGCTACCTAGATGCAACTTCCTAGCAAAGAGACCATCTGCATTATTTTTCTTTTAGAGAAACAACAGACGGATTTTTCATTATCGGATACAATTTCATATTTCCACTTGATACAGATTTCTCATGTTCTAAGATAGTTTCATCGGCCAGATTTGCTAGAAGTTACTTTCTACCCTATGTATCCTCTTCAATTAGCTCTCAGATGATATAGTCTTTTATCAACCACTCATTTTCCCTTTAAGGCATTCTCCTACCGCACCTTCTAGCATATAATTATCACCCTGAGCAAGCCAACCATATAAATCTAGGCTAGGGCAATAACTATATTGATTTTGTTCTTGGTTGAAATAATGGAAGGTTTCATAGTCCCTCTAAGGGTCCAATGCACCCTAAAAGTTAGTCTAATTACTATTGAATCTCTTTACAATGCCACCAAAACTAGATCCATTCACTCTGCTTGACACATAAACATGAGCAACAACCAATATTAAATCTTAACAGGGTATCAGAACCATATTCATGGTCCCTCAGCCTTATCAGTTCGGACCTACCAAACTTAACTGTAAAACTGTAGATATTTTGTTTGAATGATCAATGACTAATCGGTAAAAACAGCATTCACAAAATCAATGTACTCTATGTGTATTTCCACGATAACATTATCAGTAATACATACCTCCCATATATAAAGTAGTTTCATCTGTATGTAGCTTATTCCTCCGAACCCATCTTTACTGCAGCTTCTTGTGTTGGTCGAGCAAAAGTTAATCAACTTTCAGTTCCTTATATCTACAAAGAAGAGGAAAAAATCAATGTCATAGAAATAACATTATCCATCGTTGCATCAGATGTAGAGTCTGTTGCAACAGATGTGGAGTCTGTTGCAACAGACGTGGAGTTTGTTAAAATACATCAGTCTGTTGGAATACATCAAACCACCCTTTCTGGTGGTTTAATTTTTTCCAATAGTTGCTCCATCTGTTACAACATCAACAACAGCATAAACTACACAGAAACAACAAATAAAAAATATCAATGACAAAGAAACAACATTATTTATTCCAACACCATCAACAATATTATCAACAATAAAGAAGAGATGTCTTTTGTTCCAACACTATCAACAACAACACAGCATAAGTTCCAACAATGACAACCCCACCAACAATATCAATAACAGCATCAATAACAAAGAAACAAATAAAATATATACAAAAAATGATAATGCCAACAAGGCTTTTAAACTTCTCCCAACTTGACTTTTTCGCATATTGTAATAAAAATTCTCGGTTTATTTATTCAACACTTAAAAGTTCCTTCAAATTTTTTAAATAAATATGATATGGGTAAATGGTAATTAAATAAAAAATAGATGTAAATAACTTGCAAAGAAAAAAATGAGAATAAAAGAGCAATAGTTAACCATACCTTAATGTCAAAAGAGGATCAAAATAACAATTTCAGTCGAGGAAAGATATGGATTGGTTTAGATCCGAAAGGATCTTTATGAGAAAGAGAAGAGAAAAGAGAGAAAAAAGTTTGTGATAACCCTAAAGAGGAGAGGAAAAAAAAGAGATACAACAACAACAACAAACCCAGTATATTCCCACCTAGTGGATTCTGGGGAGGGTAAAATGTACGCAGTCCATAATAGAGAGGCTATTTTCGATAAACCCCCGGCTCAAGACAAAAGGACAAAGGACAAAAACGTTAAAAGCGTGCAACAGGAATAAAATAACACAATAATAAAGTACACAAACAGAAAATGGACCCCCCTCCTCCACCCCTAGACCTATCAACCAAGCTACACCAAACCCTTCTAACTATAGACTACGACTCGACTACCCACCTTAGCCATATACCCTAATATTTTTCCTCCATCCTTTCCTATCAAGGGTCATGTCCTCAGAAAGCTATAATAGCTCCATGTCACATCTAATTACTTATCTCCAGTACTTCTTCGGTCTACACCTCCCCCGCTTGAAACTATCTAAGGCCAAACTCTCACACCTATGAATAGGGGCATCCATGCCCCTACTCATCACATAACCAAACCATCTCAACCATCACGCCACTTCTACCCTCTCTTGAATAATCTTATTCCTAACCCTATTAGCCCTCATGAATTCACACATCTAACGCAATATCCTCATTTCCACCACCTTCAACTTTTGGATATGAGGACAACACTTCGCCCCATACAACATAACTGACCGGATCACAGCTTTATATATTTGCCTTTAAGCTTGAAGGACACCTTCTTATCGCATAAAATCCCCAAAGCAAGCCTCCATGAGAGATAAATAAAATAAATTTAGGGCTGAAGCTGAAGGAAAAATAAGATAATTCTAGATGTATGTGTACGTAGACGTGGGTTTCAATATTCATTAATTAATATTCATTAATAATTTTAGGGGCACAAGAAATATGGGTGCCATTGAAAATACAAGATAAGACTACTCAATGAACTCATTTTTGAGTTATCCAAAAAACATTTTTACTGCCTTTAGTAGTACTACTTTATCTACTCGGACAGAAGCTTGCTTTAAAATTAAAAGAAAAAAATTCAAATAGATATGTCATCTATTGCAACAGATAGAAATATCTTTTTGAAAAATTCCAACAACTCAGTCATCTGTAACAACAGATGCAAATGTCTATTTGATAATTAAATCAGATGTGTCATCTGTTAGAACAGATATAAATATCTATTTGAAAATTTTTAATAGCTTAGTCATCTATCACAACAGATGCAATTGTCTATTTGATAATTTAATCAGATATGTCATCTGATGCAACAGATATGAATATCTATTTAAAAATTTCCAAGAGCTTAGTCATTTATTGCAATAGATTTTATTGCAATTGATTTAGGTGGAACTAGGGATGAATGAATAAGTTCATAGGGTCAACTATAACTTCAATTGAGTCTTTCCAATTGTATGGTATTGGTATTGCATTTATCCCAACTCGAGTCATCGATCGATCACTCTGAGTTGAAATGAGTTCTCAT
>NW_025874679.1:0-2063 GCF_002878395.1 Capsicum annuum | reverse complement strand
TCTCCAATAAGCATAGCAGTTCTACACTCCTTAACTACTAACCCGAACACACCAGTTACAAACTTACTCATGCTTGACCTAGGGCCATCCATCTGTTCAGGGGCATACTTAGTCTACTAGTTAAACTTGAAGTAATACTCCTTCACTATCATTGAGCCCTGCCTCAGGTTCATGAACTATTCTATCTTAGTTTCCCTCATCTCACGTAGGAAGAACTTGTCTAAGAAAGCATCCTACAATATCTGCCACGTCATGGGAGCTGCATTCTCCCCTCTACTTTTCTTCCACATCACCACCCAATTATACGCAATATCCTTCAGCCTATAGGATGCTAATTCTACACTCTCCTCTTCAGAAACAAGCATAATTCAGGTGATCTTCCTCGCCTCATATAGATACAACTACGGGTCCTCACCTGTCTTCGATCCAAAGAATTCTGGTGGATTCATCCTTATAAAATCTCAGATCCTGGTCGCAGCTAAGTCCCTATTTTGCTGAGGTGGGAGTGCGGCCTGACGGTTGCCCTGAATATTAGCTATCACAGCTTGGGCTAGCTCTTAAAAGGAAGCCCGAAACTCTGCATGTGACACATTTTTATTCAAAGGATCTGCGGGCTGAGGTGGCTGGTTATCGTTTCTGCATGCTCAATGAGGAGGCATTTTCTGTCGCGTGAAAGAACAAGTTAGAAGCAGATAGAGACACTGAATGCACAATAGATCATGAAAGAAAAGATGATTTCCTAAAATGCTTCATAGCCTCTTGCTCATAGATGTGACGTGCTTTACACCGATGATCAAGACTCTATGTAACGTGGCTTGTCTAAATCCCTAGGACTCTTTAAACCTTAGGATCTGATACCAAGTTTGTAATGCCCCAAAATCTAATCTCCAGGATGTCGTACGGTGCTTCGAACTACAAGTAGTCTTGAGCTAACCCTGACTACCTTTTCTAAATCTGAACCTCAAAATAGGGAAAAATATAAATGAAAAATCAGAATATATACAAAAAACTATCTGAATCATCTGGGTATATCTGAATCATACTAATCTCAAAAGTCTGATAAAGCATATGCTGAAAATCTGAGTACTAAAATAAAAATCTGATTACTAAATCTGGTAGTCCAATAAGCCTCTACTATCTAAATCTATAGAGTTACTAGGACAGACCCCAGCTGACTCAACTGTCTGAAATAAAATGAGAAACATCTGCTAATAAATTGAAAGTGTGAAAAACTAAGTCCCCAAACTATGAGGACTTACCAACTGCAGGAATGTAGAAAAGATGCTCGAAGATCACTCACGCTACTGAGATTGATCACCTGAACCTACATTATGAGACAATATAGCACATAGACATATATGTGGATCATTACTTTAAGGATGTACTGAGTATATGGGGATGCGTACAATAAATAAACAATATCATCACAGTTTATAAAATCATGCATGCTAAATGTAAATGACTCACACGGGTTTGTGTAATCTGAAATTTGAAAATCATAAACCATAATTGATAAGACATATACCGTAAATCTTGTGAGCTATTACACTTAGTTCTGAAGTCTGTAAAATAGCTTATCTTAGGGCGTAAAATCTTAAGACCATAACTTTCAAAACATATGATTTTATCTTAAATATTTAAATCATTAGACTATTGAAGAGTGGGGGACATCTGTTGGGAGGTTCTTCTAAATGACATACACCATGTGAGCATCCATGGAGTCCCACGTCTAGCTCCCGTTAGGTAGGGTTGTTCTACCCTTGCCGTCGCAATAGAACTTCTATCTAATGTGATCACAATCTGAGTCATCCATGAAAATCATATAAAATCAATCAACTTTTGTAATTAAAAGCAAGTTTTGGGCACAAGAATGAAAGAAGTATCCTTGTTCATAAACCCCACATACCTTGTTGGATGATTAGATGAAGAAACCTTGAATTTTGGATTCCTATTGCGTTCTTGATGATGGGTTCTTGGTTATCTTGCTTCGAAAATCCTTAATTTGGAGCTTTCTTAGGAAATTAATGGAGAAATTTTGAGTTTCTTGGAGAGGAAGTATGAGT
>NW_025874678.1:0-1756 GCF_002878395.1 Capsicum annuum | reverse complement strand
TGTATCATCTCAGTCCTTCCTTAGTATCTCAGCCAAGTCAGTGTTATTAAGGGGAAAAAATATCCCAAGGGGGAGATGTACTATAATGCCCCAAGTTTCCATGTTGTAGACCTCTTGATTTTTCGTCATGAAATAAGATCCATCTTAAAGTAATAGCTGCTCATAAGTTGACTCTCTCATTTCTATCTCAGCCTTATAACCATTTTCATGTCAGGGCATTTATTTAAGAAATTTGCTCAGGCATGATATTTAGTTCAGGTATCATGTTTCAGACTAAGTTAAGCAATCATGTCCCAAGTTATGAATGTTAATTATACAATCCTCGTTACCTTAGTACAGTACTCTCAGTCAAACCAGTCTCAGTTGAGGAAGAATGTTCACAAGGGAGCGATATTATAATACCCCATACTTTTTTAAGTTCAGTCCAACTCATAATGCTTGTATAAGAGGCTAAGAACTTTAAAATTTTGCTAAGTGTTGGGGACTTAGTCTTATTTTTAGCCTCTCAATTTGATGATTTTTAAAGTGACCTTCCCGACCCCGAGATATAAGCTTTTGAGTTGATTCATGTTCAAGGGTGTAATTAACATGTCATGGAAAGTTTTGGAATTTTCGAGCGAGGTTTGAATCGTGCTCAAATTGCATTCCAGTGGTCCACTGGGATTTTACCACGTTGCGGTGATAGGTTAAATCCTACTCGTCCTTTTTCTAGTGAAGCACCGCAATGGCACCATGTGACACCAAGGTGTAAATTTTCTCTCTTCCATTTCTAGCGGCTCAATGTGATAAACTCTCGTCATGTCAATCTCCTAAATCGCACTTGTCCTTTGAATGACAAATTCCAGTAGCTTAACGCGATTCTACCGCATCGCGGTGAAGGAGTATTTACCATGTTTTTGATCCATAATTTGAAATGAATGTGTCATGACCTTTATCCTATAGTGTAAAGTTCTTATTAGGTGAATAATGTTCCTAGAAATCACTTAGAGCCAAGTTTAGCCAAGAACCTTAGATTCGTCCAAAGTTTGAGGTTCCTTTATACTAGGGTCTACTTTGAATGTGTATAACTTTATATATATATATATATATAATTTTCCATATCACAACCCACTAAATTGTTGGAAATTGAATTAGCTTTCCAACGATACCAATTTTTCCTTAATCCGATACCCGAGTGAAAAGTTATAGCCATTTTAGTGCGAGGCAGTAAGTAGCCGCGATAGAACCGCATTGCGGTAAGGAGAAAAATTGGGATACGGGTTACAAATTTTTTCTTTAAATGAATGAGGGGCAATGGGGTCTTTCCCCCCTCAACCCAGGTTGTAATATCATGATATATAGCCTCCATTAGGGCATTATTTTTCCCTCATAGTCCTAGTTTACTCCCAAGAACAAACCCTAATCAATCCTCTTCAAGATTCATCTATTCTATTGCCTCCTATTCAAGAATATAATCAAGAATTACGCTTTCTGTTCCAAGAAGTTCAAGAAAAATATTCAAGAACATTCCCAAGAACATTAATTCTAGTCATCTTCTTCAAGGAACAATCTTTAAGAACACAAATAGGAATTCAAGTCAAACTGCTCATCAATTTAAGAAATTAAGGTATATGGGGTTTAGGATCCTCTTTCATCCTTGTGGCCAAAACTATCTTTTAATTACATATTTACATGATTCTATATGAATATACATGAGTTTTGAATTAGGGTTTATACCCATTATTGCTATTTGCAAGATTATGAGATTTCAAGTGTT
>NW_025874677.1:0-1093 GCF_002878395.1 Capsicum annuum | reverse complement strand
GCACTATTACATATATATCAATTTTGCACAGTTGCTGATTAATAGACTTGCCTATGCTAATCCTATTATTCAATTTACAACTTACTATGTGGTTGTTGATGAGTCAGTTGGAAAACAATTTGCAATAGTTTTTTTGGAGCGTGTTAAGATGATTTTGGGTCAAACTATGGGATGAAAACGTTGTAACTACTCGTCAGAAAATTGATCATGCTTACTTAACTTCAAAGGTTGTTGTAAGAAGGTACTGATTCTTCTTCAATACTCCCTTTTCTCTTAATACATTACAGTTTTGAAGATGGTTACAACTTACCTACTTATCCTTTTTTGTCGTAATTGAAGGAGTTCTCAAATACGTAGTATTGTATTTCTTAGGTCACCTAATTTTGAGTATCTGTATTTGTTTTCTGGCTCAAGTATTCTTAGCTGTTTATGTAATCAATGATCTACCGACGAGCCCATCTTTGAAAGCCTTGGTATGGGCCTTGCCATCAAATTGAAATAACTGCTCCTCTTTTGAGGAAAACGTTGTTCCGATTAGACTCATTCATGTGAATAGTTCTTGCTTTCTTGCACTATTACATATATATCAATTTTGCACAGTTACTGATTAATAGACTTGCCTATACTAATGCTATCATTCAATTTACAGCTTACTATGTGGTTGTTGATGAGTCAGTTGGAAGACTATTTGCAATAGTCTTTTTGGAGCGTGTTAAGATGATTTTGGGTCAAACTATAGGGATGAAAACATTGTAACAACTCGTCCAAATAACCTGAACAAGGAATTCAAGTTATTTAATATTAAAATTTACTGTAATATTATGTAAGGGCAGAAGGCAGAATTTTCTATTAAGTCATTTAATTACAGTACTCTCTTAAGCATATTCCTAAGTTTATGAAGCATATGCAGTATTGTGCTAAACATCCTGAAGAAGTAATTGTTGCATTCTATGACTTTTTCAAAGTGGAAAAGATGCCTGTCAGCGACACTGAAATTGGTGAATCGCATATTGCTAGCACCATCTATGCTACTTTGCCACTGTTTTTTTTTTTTTTTCACTAACACCTTCAAGATTGAGCATTTCTCCAACCC
>NW_025874676.1:0-1012 GCF_002878395.1 Capsicum annuum | reverse complement strand
AGTAAGTATCTAAATTAATTTAATTTGTTAATATAAATATTAACGATATATATTTGCCTAAACACGTGATGAACATTTGTAAAAAGCATTTCCGTCCAATGCCCCAAAAATAAATTTTACACTATAATTTATATTTTGTACAAGTGTAAAAATATAAAAAATGCAACCACAAAATTTAAACTCTTCATTAAATGTCACTCCCGTCAAGTATTCCCAACCTGTATAAACACTTGTAAATAAAAATGTTTGTAACAAATAAATAATTATCAAAATAAATTGAAAATATTTGTGTGCTTATATGTGTAAAAATATATAATTTTTTAAAAGTTGGGCTCAGATTAGATTTTAAATACGACATACAAAGTGGTTGCTGATTTATTAGTCGTCCTAACTCGTGTTGCCAAGATACGAATCATAAAACTTTTACGTTACAAAAATTTTGTCATTGCCCAAATTTATTTATTTAATTACGTATTTATATATATATAATATACGTCATTTTATTTGTACAGGCCTCAAAAATTGATGAAAAATTTCTTCATTGGCCATAAGGGAAATAACAAATGACTCAAAAATAACCTTAACACTATCTATTTATATTAGTTCACAAAGGGATATAACAAATGATCATCCTACCATTGCCAAGGGGTGGCCGTGGAGTGTAAGTTTATTACCTTTCAAGGCTCCTCTTCACACTTAAAAACATTTAATCCAGTGGAAGGCTTAAGTACCAACTCACACACGGACATTTGCATGAACATAGTTTGGAGTTTTTGTAACTCCCGAGCTTGGCTACGTGTGAATGCTCATCAACTTGTAAGACAGCTTGTAGAACTTGTTGGACAGCTTGGTACACCCGTATCAACATGTGTGCGTATATATATATATATCTTCTTTGTTTTCATTCAAAATCATTCTTTAGGGTCAAAATTTTCGCTCAGACAAGAATTAGTTGGATCAAAATTGAAGTTTTGCGATTGCTATTATATTATTTTTATAGTTCACAGGTCGT
>NW_025874675.1:0-3314 GCF_002878395.1 Capsicum annuum | reverse complement strand
TGAACGTTATAAACATAAAAGGTTATGTTGACAATTATGAGTAGGAAAAAAACCAAGAGGATAGAAATTGAAAAGGATACAGTAAGCGCTACAGTAAAATGAAAAAGTCATCATAACGTATAAAAATAATAGTGACAATAATTTAATGTTTTTTTTTAAAAGATGTTTGTGTGTGTATGTATGTATGTATGTATTCATATATTCAAAATCTAAACTATACCATACTATATACAAACTCTAATAAAACTATATGAAATATCTCTTTTTTGACTTTTTTTTCTCGTTTTTTCCATTTTAAATTTTCAGATATAATAGACTGTTATATATATTTAATTATTTTTCATGACCTAAAATATTTCAAAATTATACATTAATTTTTGAATGTTATAAACGTGAGAGATTAAATTGGCAATTCTGAAATCATTAAAAATAAAATTAATAAAGGTAGAGATTAAATGAGAAATTAAAGTTAAGAACATTATCAAATTCATATGCATATTTTTAGATTAGTTGCCAAATCTTTAGCTATTTCTACTTCATAATACAAAAGTATTGAAATCTAAATTAAATTCTTATCAATAAAAATTGTACTATCTTTGTTTTCCTTTGAAAGTCACTAACATAACATGGAATAGGTTAAAACAACTCAAGAATTAAACTACAACTCAAATTGATGAAAAGGAGTAAGCTAAACGAAATTCCCTTTTGATAAATTCAAAATGCATGTGTAATTAGTACTTACGCATATTCTTTCATACGTGAACATTATATCATATTGTAACTGAAAATTTTACCTTAAACAACAATGAAAAAGAAGAAAATTCTCTACTGCTAACTTGAATCAAAATTTCGTATTTTCATTGATTGACTCATATTAGAAGAGATCAAGAGTAAAAATCAAATATGAAGGAGGACAGTCCAATGGATCAAGCAAGTCTATAACCCACATTTTTAATCGAAACAAAAGACTCGTTATAATAATTAAAATTGACATAATTAGCCGTCAATCATACCAATACTTTCTATATATTAAAATACAAAATAGTGCATAATTTTTATATACAAAAAAGCACATGATTTTTATAAATCAGACAATTGATGATATTGACATAAATAGTCACCCAGCAAAATGTTAACAAATATGCACAAATAAAATTATCAACAATCTAATGAGAAGTGAAGATCTAGAAATACTTGATAGAAACCTCTTAAGGACATCTAGGAATTTTTAACATTTTGTAATTCTCCACAAAAGTAAATAGTTGGAGAAAGGAACTGATCCTTCGCCCCACGCAAAAGTGAAACCATAAACATTTAACAAGAGAAAAGAAAAAGTTTGATTTAACTAAAGGAATTCAAAGAAACAAAAGAAGGAAATTTGTTTACATCATAATGAATTTCGATAATGATGAAGTCAATACCCCCACCTAATTACTTAGGTGCGTTCTTGACTTCTTTCTCTTCTCCTTAACTAAAAATATTTATGTAAACAAATCCTTCTTCTCTTCTTCTTCCTTCTTTTGAATTTCAACTATAGCAACCAACAAATAAAAATGGTTAGAGGACAAGAATGAATTCAATGAAACTAAATTAGATTAACAATAAACCAAAATAATCAGGTATTGCGTAAACCAGTAATATTAATAAAATACTTGATAAATAACAGCATACATATAGACAATTCATGATTACTATTTATAGATTTGGTGAGCCATAAAGAAGGAAGTTCAAGAGATATATTTTAAAATGGAGAATATAAATAGATGGAGATTTTTTGCAACCTATGAAATATAATTAAATAAATAAATATGATATATCTTAAATTTCTTTAACAAAATTCTGATTTCACTACCATTCCATCATCTCCGCTAGATTTCAATAATAAAAATCTGTTACTTTGACTATTTTAAAATTAGCCTTCATCATTCAGAGGAGACCATATAAGTAAATAAAGAATGAAGGAACGAAGAAGAGCAGAGAATGCGAAAAAAAATTCACTAGTTCTTGTCTGAAACTCAAATTCACCAAACACAAGTTAAAGAACTTGAAATCAACCAAAATATAATTTTGCCAAAGAGTCTTCGGTATGAAAAAAAAAATAATGATACACGATTAATATATATAGATTACAGACTGCGACAGATGCATCTGAAGAGACCACATCAGTTGAATAGACTACCATAAGATTTGATGGCCTCTTTAATTAAAAGAGAATTATTTCATTTGTTTTTTGCAAAAAAATAATAAGCCTTTATTAGAAATAATTAATTAGGAAAGTTGTAGCACCTGAAAAGGAATAAAATTATGAAACGTGGATTGTTAGCCTGTTAGGTGGGGATCATTCAAGCTAAGCTTTACAACATTTTGATTGTTGGAATACATTTAGTTGGGATTTTATCATGCTTTATTCATTAGCTAGTACAAATAATAATATAAAGATAAAGAAATTAAAAAAAAATCACAAAAAAGATAAATATGATTTCATACTTTAGATAGAGCATATATGTGTGTGTAGATAGGTAGTTTTTAAATCTCAATTGGGTGTTTTTAAACAAAATCATAATCATACTTTAGTGTACTTTTTCTTTCTTCCATCCATAGCTTTTAAGAACAACGTTAGTAAATCACTCAAGTATTCTAAAGTTCCTTTCAACTTCAAATCTTATGGTTTATTGTATAACACTAAATTTGTTCAACCACATATTATACCTTTATTTCACATATAATTACTATTAACTTCTAAAGTTACAGTTGTTATATAAAAAACCAATATAAGAGGAAGAGAGGGAGGTATTAGTTACTAGAATTCTATCCATGCTTCTTGTTCAAGTTGCATGCATCTCTCAGAATGATTTTTTCCTCGGATTTTCAGCTCGTATATTTAGTTTTGAGAAAAAAAATTTGTTATCAATTTAATAAATTCAGATTAATTGATTATTATATTCAATTTCACGAATTTCTCTACTATATTCTATAAATTTTAAAATTTCATGAAAAAAACAAATCACTTGTTTAATAACTACGTACCTGAAGTCTTCTAGCAAAAGCATTTTTCTCCTTGGTCATTAAATTATCTGATGACAATATAGAAAGAAATATATATTAAAATTTTATGTGTGTAATAAATTTTTCTTATAAACTTTAAATCATAAACACTAAAAAAGGAATATATTTATTATCTTTGAAAATTTCTTATGATAGTGACATTCTAATCATCCTGACCAAAATTTATATGCAAGGTGTTGGAGCACACAGCTGTAACATAAAAAAAATAAAAAATATTAGAAGAAACTTAGAACTCAATATTTTTTTTT
>NW_025874674.1:0-2235 GCF_002878395.1 Capsicum annuum | reverse complement strand
GTAGAAAATCAAACCTTTACCAACCCAATTATGGTCAGGTTCCAACCCGAGGTAGACCAGTATAAAGAAATGGAGAAAGATGCTAAGGCAAAGGCAGACGATGTATTAGCAAGGGAGATTCATGATCTTTAGGAAGAAATAATAAACCTCCAAAATACTAGGGGAAGCAAAAGCCTGGAGTATGAGGATTTGTGTGTGCAACCTGACATTGACTTTCCTGTAGGGTATAAGCCTACAAAATTTGATTTGTTCAATGGTATAACTCCAACTAATAAATTAATTAATGAGATAATAAAAGAATGATCATGTCCTCGAAAAATGGGGACTCACTGCTAACTCTGACTGTTGAGACTAGAATGCTACTGATGCTCTAGAGCTTGTGCTTCCAAACCTATGATATAAGACACCATAGCGCAAATGCGTCAGTACTTTGAATGTACTTGTATGCATGTAAGGTTGGCTGAGTTCATATGCATGAACAATACTGGGTAACTAATTATATGAACGTGAGAATACATGCATGAATGCACAGTAACTATAGCTAAGATCGTGATAACATGAATTTACTATAACTAACATGATTAATGATTGAGTTCTGATAACTGATATAACTGATAACAAGAGTGACTGTATCTGACAGTCCTAAATCTGATGGAACTAGCTGAGTTCTGTACTGTTCTGAATTGATTGTATCTGATAGTCCTAAATCTGAAGAACTATCTGAGTTATTTTACTGATATTAATACTGATACTGATACTGATACTGATACTATGGGAATTAGTTATCTAACTGACATGACCCAAATAATGCATTATAGTTGAATTGGGGTCTAATCTGTGCCCTGATTGGAAGGGTGTTAATACCACGTCACTGGTAAGGACAATCTGTAAGTGACCCTCATATAACAGGTAAATCTAATGAGAACGGTGGGAACCCTCATATGATAGGTTAAGTCATCTCATCTATCCTCATATAGCAAGCTATGATGTCACAACCTATGCTGGCTACATAGTTCTGAATGCAAGGATTGCTTCTAAGAATCACACCCTCATATAACAGGTGAGTTCCCATCCTTGGATTCAATCGGTGCTAATTTCTACTCCCATCTGAATAGAAACTCAACATGATTAACTGAACTGACTGGACTGAGTTAACTGAGTTCTGTTGACTGGCGGAATATTATTGAGGTCTGATAATTGACTGAGATTTACTGAAGTTACTGAGTTTTCCTAAGTCATGAGAGTATGCATGACATATGCATGGCTTGACTGAGAGTATCTTGAAAACATGACATAGGCTCTAGGCATACAACTAAATTGTCGGGTTCAAGTACCCACAAGACTCAATGGAAAGAAACTGACAAAGCATGACTTTCTTGAATACTTGACCAACATCACAATCCCTAATTCATTTATTAAGGCATTTCATCTAACAATTGATATGCATAAACTTGTACATAAATGGGGATTTCATACTATCATACTAGTAGGGAACTTTTTCTTCACATAGGCATTTAATAAAACACATGGTGAGCATGGTATATGTAGACAATATCACACAACAAATAAACATCATGATTCAACTCTAATTTCACCATTCAAGGGTTTATTTAATCATGGATTCACATGAAACTACACCTATAATAATCAATTCCACTTACGATTTTTTACTAAACATGGAATAAAATTCAATTGCTCATTATCAACATGAAAAAAGACATACCCAACATGAAATTCATAAAAATCCATACACTTGAACTTTAAAAAGAGATTCTTGGGCTTCATAGATGAAAGGAGTCCATAAATGAACACTATGCATACCTGGGTGAGTGATTTCTTGAAGATCTGTGGAGGAAAACTTGAATTCTTGGCTTGGAATTAAGAACCTAGGGTTTTCTTGTTCTTGGGGATTGATCCTTAAGAGAAACCCTATTTTGTTGTTGTAGAAGAATAATGAACTTATGAGCTATGGTCGGGTGTAATTAGGGGTTAAATCGGGCAAAAAAAGACCCAAATATCCTTTTAAAAATGGCTTTAAAATAACTAAATAGGATATGCGATGGCTCGTCGCTGGCTCGGCGGTCCATCATTTCGATCGTCGTAGGTGGACCACGATAGGGACTCACTACCTAAGTAGCGATGACTTGGGTGACGGTCCATCACAAGTTCAACGGTCCGTCAACCTATCCATCGTACCTTATCTAGAAGGTTGCCTCACTGCCTTGGCTGCGATGG
>NW_025874673.1:0-3776 GCF_002878395.1 Capsicum annuum | reverse complement strand
TTTTTACACCTTTTTGAGCCGGGTGTTTTCCACATAAAAATCATTGTGTTCTTTACTTTCTGTTTTACTGCTTCCTTGGAACACGTCAGTGGAACACGTCAGGCAACCCGTTCTATCGATAAGCAACAGTTAGGCAAAAATAAGATAATCAGTAGGGCACGAATTCTTAACAACTGGTATCAAAGCGAGGTTATCTTAAAAAGGGCTAGAACCTAAGACAAAGATCAATATGATGAATTTCGCACCACCTACTGGTCACAGTGAAGGTCAATCCACTATTAGACCTTCACTCTTTGATGGTTCTAGCTTCATCTGGTGGAAAGCTAGGATAGAAACATTCATTCAAGGCGAAGACTACAAGTTATGGGATAGGATCACTGATGGTCCTACTATTCTAATAAATTTAGAAGATGGGAAACAGGTCAAGCAAGTAAGAAGTGAATTCACTCCTGATGACTTATTGGTATTAAAGAAAAATCTAAGAGCCAAAATATTTTGGTCTGCGGATTAGGACCTGCTGAATACAACAGGGTATCAACATGCACTACTGCTAAGCAAATTTGGGATGCTCTAGAAATGCTCATGAAGGCACATCTCAAGTAAGAAAATTCAGAATTTCTCTTCTCTTCACTGAGTATGAGGCATTTAAGATGAAAGAGAATGAAACCTTGCATGAGATGATGACAAGGCTTACTGCCTTAAGAAATGAGCTGAACTCCTTAGGAAAAGTTATATCTGAAGAAGAACAAGTCGAGAAGGTATTGAGGGTATTACCAAAACCAAAGCGGAATGTTAAGGTGACTGCAATCAGGGAAGAAAATAAGGATCTTGCAGGCATGACCCTAGATGAATTAGTGGGGAATTTAAGAACTTATGAAATGGAAATTGATGGAACTAAAATGGTAGCATCTTGGGGATTTGAATTAGATGATGGTGAAGTTGATGAAGCAGCACACATGGCTCTTGAAGATTTAGACTTGGAGGAAGAAGATGATGCTTCTGAGGTAAGTATACTTAAACTTAAAGAAAAGTTGCATTTGTTTTCTAAAAAAAACTTATTTGCTTGATGAGTGCACTAATTGATGACTTCCAAGGATCAACTTCTGATAGGGATGAGATATTCAACAGTCTTGCAAGAATCAAATTTAATTTTATTGATTTAGAAGCTTACAAGAACACTATTGAACAGGAAAATTGCTCTTTCAAGAAACAAGTTGAGCGACTTGATTTTTCAAATAATGATCTTAAGTTTGAAGTTCTAAAATTGACACTCTCTGAAAAGGGAAAAAACACCAAGAGTAAAGAACAAGAAAAAGTTGAACTTGAATTGGTCAAGTACAAAGAAGAGTGCAATAATGCAACAAAAATGGTGAATAAAATGAGTCAAGAAGTCTCTAAACTAAAACTTGACCTTGAAAGAGCAAACAGGTGGACAAATTCCTCAAGGATTGTTCATAAGTTGAGTGAAAGATATCACAGTGAAAAAGCTGGATTGGGTTTTCACAAAAGTCTTGATGTGTATCAAGACTTACGCTATATCTGTGGAAACCTTGGACATCCAACCACTGAATGTCCAGTTGCTGTCAAAAGCAGATCCAGCAGTCTAAATATGGCAAATAAACTATCTTAGACCAAGAAAAAGATAACTAAAACTGGTCAGAGAAATGGGTCACGTAACCTGTTGCCTGCATGGGCTAAAAGAAATTTGATTCATTCATTTACTCATAAGAAAGGACCCAAGCTTGTCTGGGTGCCTAAAGTTAACGCCTAATTTGTTTTGCAGGTGAGAGTGAAAGGAGGCAAGCAAAATTTGTGCATAAATAAAGCTTGCTCAAGGCATATAAGACTAGAAGAAAATAAAGTTTCATTCACTCACCACATTTAAAGGGGGAATGTATCATTTGAAAGATGTCCAGATTTGTAGTAAGGGGGAAGCAAGGGAGATTTTAAAAAAAATGAGAAAAGAGGGTGTGTGAAACTGATGAGCATGCACAAGAACATGTTGTACCACCTGGTTCAACTGTTGTACAGACTGAGGGCATATTGACAGGGAAAACAACAAATAAAGAAATGAATGCAGCAATAAAACCAACACAAGTTGCTGGTAATTTTGTTAGTAGTTCATAAAAATTGGTGTTGTCAAAAGAATCTTGAGATATCTTATGGGAATCAATGGATTGAGACTATGATATCCAAAGGAAAGCAATTTCACTCTTGGGGGCTATAAAAATGTTGACTATGTGGGTTACTTAATTGACTAGAGAAGCACCAAAGGCACTAAGTAGAGAGCATTTTGAAAGGAATAGGTTAGACTTGGGGATGATTAAAATTGCATGAACTCCCCTCAATGATTGACTAGAATAATCATTTTTATTTTTAATCTTATTAGCTAAAAAGTTATTCTATTCAGTCTTGCATATTTAGTTGTGTGTCCCAATTCTAAATTTTTGACTTTTCTAACCTAATTTTGTATTAGATTATGCAGAAAAATAGGTACAAGCAAGCAATTATGACCACAAAGTTTTTCTTATCAGGTATGTTCTACACTGACATAACCATAAGCTGTCTAAGTTGAAACAGTTGAGCACACCTGTTCAATTCCACACACTTCATCCTCTCATTGTCTAATAAAGCTAATGAATTGTTGACCAAACTTTCTTTGATTCTCTCCAAATAGGTGTGTACAAGTGTGTTAATCCTATACCAGAAATTCTTTCTTCTTTCTCAACTAAAATATCAGTTGTGTACCATGGATTTGCCAAGCTTGATCATCAATCACATGCAGCATATGTTTCTGAAGAATGAAAAGGGACATTCTTTCCCTTTTAGTTCCTAATTGGTAATTTTTTTTTGGGTTTCTCAGTCCTAAATTAGGTTGACTTATAAAAAAAATAGATGTTCTTGAACAAATGAATCATGTTGCTCTACCTGTTTCAATAAGAAGGGCTAAGCATGACTTTGAGAAAAAAAATTCTGAACTAGAAACTGCATAAGACAGTCATGAAGTGGAATAAGAGGTCTTTAAGGCTAGGATCATGACTTTGAAGCTTGACCTTGATTAATAGAGGGATGAAAATGTTGAAGTCATTCATCAATTGATACAGTTGATATCACCTGTTCCACCTTCCTCATCAGCTCCTCACTATTTGTATCCTTAGTCATATCCCATTTTAATACCGTATTTTTTTAATGCTCAATTATTTTGCTTTGTTCAGTACTAGCTTAGGTTTAATGTGGAACATGCTCTGTCAGTTAAATGAAATGGTTATCTTTGCTAAATTGACTCATTTTTGCTCTCTTTAATACATTACTATGTTGGCTAGAGTCTTTGCCTGATTGTTTTGGTATAGCCCCAGTGTCCATGAATAGCATAACAAATCACTTTGGCTAGTATATTATTGCATTGAAATGGTTTTTTGATGATGCCAAAAAGGGAAAGATAATAGGGTTGTGCAATATTTATAACCCATTCACTAACTTGTTTCATTCTAGTGTTTTATACTTTAGTGCCTACAGGTGAAGATGGTTGAATGCACAAGACAAGAGGTTTGTCATCATCAAAAAGGAAGAATTTGTTGGGTACTATGTAGTTTTGATGATTGACAAACTGACACATGAATGAAACATGTTACTTGAGATGGTCCACGCATAGGAAAACAGATTTCCAGTTTCACTAATAGATGCAGACAAGATTTCTTAAAGATAAGAACGAATAAGCAAGCCTAATTCTGATATACTCAAGCTACTGATCATGTGGGGAATATAACAATTTGAAT
>NW_025874672.1:0-3399 GCF_002878395.1 Capsicum annuum | reverse complement strand
CATTTCAGGTATCATGCTACTGGAAACATCTTTGATAGAGGAATTATGACTTCATATATGTTAAGCGAAAAAACAAGGGTGAGGCGGAAGTATCCTATCATATTATAGCTGCTTCAATTGCTAAATCCACACCTCAAACCAAAATACTAAAGTGGTCACTACTTGGTGTCCTACTGCAACTTAATCCTTTTTTTATGACCATGTGAAGTCATCAACTCAAAAGTACTAATATAGAAAATTGAAGTCATCTAGTTGAACACATTGTTCGACTTATCGAAGAAACTTAAGAAACACTTTTCTAGCTATAAAGGAGTTAAATAGACATGTAATCAACTTGAAACACACAAAGAAGCCTGTTATAGCCTCAGTTAAACCCTCATAAAGCAATGAAAACCTATTTCCATAAGCACAGCCAAACAATTAACCATTTGAATTACAACTAAATCATCTGCTTGAACAAACTGTACCAAATGAGACATGTTGATCCAGGTTGTGCAAAACTGCAAACTCTAATTACAATATCTTACCCTAGCAAATCAGATTCTAAATTCTCAAAGCATACCAGGTATTAAAATGCATATTAACAGGTTTCTTCTGCATAAAAGTCCTTTTGTTTTTTATTTTCTTCTTTTTACAGATTCATTTATTGAAGTTGTTACAGTTCAAGTGTTATAATAAATCAAATCCCTTCATATTTTGCATTCCTTATGTCTTTCAAGTTTCGATAGCTGTTAGATTACCAATGCTGCCTGCATGCACAAAGATATTTAAGAAGATGACAGACAACTGACAACAGCAACAATAACAACAACAATAATACCTCAAACACAAACCAATTCGAGTCATTTAGATAGGAAACCAAAACCAGTTCTATTACATTTTGTAAACAGTAAGAGCACTTACGGCTAGACAAGTGGAGCTACAATCTGAGACACTATTTGTCAACACAATGACCGAAAACACGCGCCTTTCCTGAAAAAAAATACATCCATAAAGATAGTGTAATCAGAACCATTAGAGACAAATTGATTCTATCTAAGTGCAAAATTCACCATATATAACAAATGAAAACACAAAATTCTTATCGTTATCCAAATGTCAAACTAACTTTCACACAAAATTCGAATGATGAAAACCGACAACAACAGTATATTCCCACCAAGTGGGGTCCAGTGAGGGTAAGTGTACGTAGTCCATATCGCTACCTCAAAAATGAGAAAGAGAGGATGTTTCCAAAAGACCCTCGGCTCAAAATAGAACAATGCTCAATATAAAACAATCTAGACACGGCATAGACAACAGACAAAATTGTAGTACCTTTTCAAATAAATATAAAAGAAAAAACTGAAATGGGCAAAAGGTTTGTACTTATTTCAAATAAATAAGTGCTTGTTCACTAATCCTACTAAAGAGATTCCTCGACATTGACGGCATATTGTACACAGAAAGTCAACACAACCATGTAGCTGTCCGAGGTAAAAGGCGTGGACATACAATAAATTGAGGAAAAAGGATAGGTGCAAGAAGACCACTCTGTTAAAGATGTGTATAAGCTCTATGAATCATACATCTACCAATAGTTTCATTAACGCAAGTCCAACAGATGACAACCAACTACTACTGGAACCTTAATGTAGATTAAACTCATAGAGAGGGAACAAGTAATAGGTGGCATTACAGGAGATGCCCTTAGTGTATCAATGGCTTTTTAAGAAATACTTGCAAGATCTGGGATCACACTATGAATAAGCTTCCAAATGGATATTGTAATATATAGATATCCCCTGCCCCTAATTACACCATTTCATTTCTGCAAGGAAATGAAACACTTCAAGGAACAATATATCCATTCATTCTTACACAAAAATAACCACTTTCACAGTAAGAACATCTACCTAAGAACACCTTTCACTGAGAAAGCAGCCTTTATCCGAAAAGTAGAAGTCAATCGAGTCCAAAGTAGAAGTCGATCGAGGAACACTTTACACTGTAAAGCACCAAAAATACTACAAAATCAAAATCAACACAATAGTTTGGGAAAATGGACCTTAACTCAAAGCATAAAATGGCGGAAAAGAGGTTTTCCCACCATTTTTGTTACTTACAACTCTGTTTGGGTGACAAATTAACTCAGTGAACCCTAAATCCCATTTTCGTTACTTATAACTCTATATCCCAGAACAATCCCAAGAGAACCCTCTTATTCTGCTTCCAATTTTATCCGCGAACAATCATAAACTTCCAATTTCATCCGTACTCTTGAAGCTCAGACAAAGAAAAAAAGGGAAGAAGAAATGAGTTACTTACAACTCTTAATCCCAGAACAATTGCAAGACGATAGCTTGAATTCTGCTGCCAATTTACCCTTGAATTCTGCTGCCAATTTTAGCTGCGAACAAGGGAGAATGAAATGGAGATGCTAACCCTAAGCTCAGAATATAAGAAGAAGAGAATGAAGACGATAGCTTTTTAGCAGCGAACAAGGGAGAAAAAAATGGCGATGCTAACCCTAAGCTCAGACAATAATAACAACAGAATAAAGAAGATAGCTTCTAACCCTAAACTTTTAACTTTTATCATTCTTTTTTTATTTTTTTAAATTATTATATAAATTTATGCGGGTATAATGAATACTGGAGGAAAAAATAGGCGTCATTTATTTTTGGTACAATATTAACCGTAGCCATAGGTGACCGCAGTTGACTGGACATCTAGGGGTAAAACACGGTTTCGGTGTGGGCCGTGAGAGCGAGCTTTGATGACATTTCTAGTGAACCCAAGAAAGGTAGCGATTCCAACTTCATGTTCCCGAGTTGCAGAGAACAATCCGAACTGAGGCAATCTTTCCGGATTCGCTCCGCCTTACATAAAATAATTTTGGATTTAATTGATAATCATATAAAGCAGATGATATTTTAGCCATTTGCATCAAGCTCAAACTTCCTTCCTGCATGCGCGCCCGACGGTTCTAGTAATCGTTACTATAGGTCAGTTTATTAGGAAGGTTATAAAAAATATGCGATGGTTATTTTACTTAATTGTCCCATTAGATATAGTTACATATTGGAACGGTTACAACCGTTACCATAGATAGTCTATAGTGACGGTTCTATAATCGTCGCCTAAACTATCGTTATCATAGCCCACTTTTCTAGTAGTGAAGACATCTGAAAAAGAAATCACAACATGGCTAAAATTCTGTAATATGAAACACAGGCCTACTGTCACGGGCTCATTTTTCAACGTGTCAGCGGCACACAATTCTGCCCGTGCGGCGCCCATGGTTCCCCCAACTATGGGCCAGCCTTCCTCATTTCCCAGGTCTTTAGCACGATCCTGTGCTTGTGGGAAGCTCGCCTCAGAGGCTTGCCCCCTTTGGTGCCGCTCCTTCAACATGTC
>NW_025874671.1:0-1510 GCF_002878395.1 Capsicum annuum | reverse complement strand
TCACACACTTTGTCTTCCCAATAAGATTCTATCAAACATTATCTTCACATTAATTTGGAAAGAATTAAACAAAAGACCCCCCCACCGGCCCCTCTGCCCACCACATCACTCACTCTCCTTGGCCCAAAAAAAGAAAATGGGGAAAAAGAACTTACATTTTCATGCAAGAAAAAAAGCAAAAACCCAACAAAATATCAGAAAGAAAGTAGAATGTGGCTTTTGATGTCACATTTGAAATAAGCAAAGAGAGATCTTTTGATGTCAACTGTTGGATTGGTTTTTGTTCGACATCTGTGATTTAATGTCATGGGGGAATTAAAATGTGGCTAGGATAAAAAATAATGGCTTAAATTGTAAGAAATTGGGTTAAGATTATAATGGGTTGGGTAAAAATAGGCTATAATTGTAAGAAATTAAATAAAATTGGATTAAAAGGTAAGCAAAATCATGCAAGGTAATTTTGATTAGGTTGTTATTTGAATTAAAGTAGGAATAATAATAATATATGATAATAGTAATTAAATAATAAACATCAATATTAAATAATAAATAATAATAAATATAATAAAAGATAAATAATAATAATGAAAAAAGTAATAATTAAACAATAAATTATAATAATAAATGATAAATAATAAATAATATTAATATATATAATAACAATGTCAATAAATAATAATATCAATAAATAGTATTAAATAAAGTAAAACTAGACAATGTATTTTACAAAATTGTGAGTGTGCATAATTACGTGAAAATAATTTAATTAATAAAATTATAAAAATGTCATTTTAAATTTTAGAATATTATAAAAATATGATTCTAAAAGATAATCGATGATTTATGCATTTTCTAAATTATGAATGCGATTTGTCGGAAATCTGTTTGATGCAAGAAAATGTGCAAAAATACTAATGTTTAAAAATTAACGATTTTGTTAAAATAACAGACTAAATGTAGTTTCGGGAGGTCAAATTTGGGTGTCAACATCACAGTGTCAAAATTGGCTTCCAATACTGACTTTTAAAAAACTAATTCAAAACAATAAAGAAATAAGAACAATTAAATTTCTTAAATTCATGACATAAGAAACACAAAAATGAAGTATATGAATAAATTAAAATTTCAACATTATTATTGAAACAATTAAATTACCTTAAATATCAAAAATATCGAAATAATTCATTTATTATGAATATTGAGGAAGTATTGTCTAAAGTATCAATGAATTAAGTGGACTCAATGTAAAATATTTGAATAAACCTTTCAATCTTTTCTATTTACCCCATTTGAATTGGACACACTCCTTAATAAATTCTTTACTCTTGCAAGGTTAAAAGTAATTTCACTAATGTATTTTTAGTTACTAAAAGTTATACATTTTTTTTAAAATAATAATGATTATATTTTAATCTTTTATATAAATGAAGACTTTAGTTACTACTATTTTGTCTTATTTGAGGATATTTTCGTTAACAACACCAACAGTAAGGGTATTTTGGTAACTAAA
>NW_025874670.1:0-1098 GCF_002878395.1 Capsicum annuum | reverse complement strand
CATAATTTTTCATTTTTAGAGTCATGCTATATGAACCTGATCAGCACTTTAAAATGTATTTTTTCTTCTTATTGATATGAGAAAAATTACAGCTTGTAGTACTCTTTGTATGATTTTTGAGAAATTAAATTTTAATTCTAAAATATTAAGTTAATCTAATTTAATTTAACTTTAAAAATTAGTCAAACTGACTTTCAAAAAGCAAAAAATAACAACTAAAAAGGAACATATAAAATATTATAGAATATTATAAGATAAAAAACACACAGAGTAGCTCAATATTATCATAAGGAAAAACTACTAGAAAGTAAAATAATAGTAACAATTAATATTTTCATTTTTTTAAAAAAATCTTTGCTTACCTTTTTATATCAAACCTTCTATTGAGTAGCCTCAAAAATTTTGATGTCCACAAATAAAGTAAAAGTTTATAATGATAAATAAAATAAAGAGATTAAAATCACAATAATTTCTACCCTACAAGAAAGACACAAGAAAATAAAAAAATAAAGTGATAAATGGTGTGACTCAGTTTTTTTGATAGAAGCAATATAAAAGAATAAAGTAATAATAACTGAGAAATGAAAATATAGGGGAAAATGCCAAAAATTTCAGAAAATACTAAACTTAAATATGAACAGTAATACCATCTTTCAAAGTATTCTTAGGTGGTGTTTGGCAAAGTACAAAAGTGCTTTTAAGCACTTATTTTTAAGTCAAAAAATGTCAAAATAAGCCGAAAGCTAAAAGTAAGGTAATACTAACTTATGACTTTTGACTGATAAGCTTCTTATTAAAAGCCAATCCAAAAAGCCAATCCAAACACCCCGTAGTAGGTTTTGTGGAGAATGATCATATGTTTCATACTTTTAGATTTTATGCATTCTTATTTGATGATATAAATGATCCATCATTAATTGTTAAATTCATAGTGATTTTTGAGTACTCAAAATTGAAAAAAATAATGGGTTCTTAAGAGAGAACGTAATTAAGAAATGAAGAAATGACTTTTAGTTTTTTTAAATAAATATGATAAAAAGGAATTAAATGTTGTTATTTTTAATAGGCAAAATGACCTTCTGGATCTTTGTACTATGT
>NW_025874669.1:0-3867 GCF_002878395.1 Capsicum annuum | reverse complement strand
AAATAATCAATACTCATACTTAAACTCATATATACCTAACTTAGGATCAATACATATACTCCAACACATATAACAATGGCTAATACACGTAATTAAGTACGGGATGTTACATCCTTCCCCCTTAAGGACATTCGTCCTCGAATGTGAATGTAGTTATACAACCAAAAAAAGTTGTATGAGATTGTGTTTTTTATTAGACATGTGGCATTATTGGTGGAACTACCTAACAGTCTATCTATGTCCCTGCTTTCCCTCCTTTTTCTTTTCTCCTGTTCATTTTTTTTTGGGTAAGTGTCTCCCGTTCATTTTCAATTTCCAGCAGACACTATTTGCTTATGATTTTTTTTAAAAATTAAAATAAAATTATGAAACAAGAGGAAATAAGTTGAAGTTTAAGAATTTAAAATTAGTCACGAATCACAAGCTACTATAATTGGTGAACTAGCTAAATAAATAAATTGTTACTTTTCAAATTTTATTTAATAATATATATATAACACTAATAAATATGGGTGTATGAGTATTCACGATTTGGATAAAAATTGATCCAAATTAATTTTTATTTGGTTTAATTTTATTTTACATTTTAAAAATCAATAATATTTAATTTGGTTTGGAGTTGTTCCGAAAAGTCAAAAAAATAATCTATTTGAATCGACAAATTTTATATCTATATATATATACTATAATATTTTTTTATGAATAATTTTAAATATCTTATATATGTTTTCAGCATATTTATTTATAATTTAAATATCTGTATTAGATTATGTCATGTTACCATTTAATGTGGTAATATATGAATTTATTTTTTTAAAATGAATTATTATCCTTTTTTTGGTTTTTGAATGAATTATTTTTTTGTGTGTATATATGGCTAATCATAAAACAACAGACCAAATTAAATTCAAAACGGCAACAATCAAATTGATAACTATATTATTTGGTTTGATCTTGGTAATTTATAAGTCGCGTCTATTGATTTAGTTTAAATTTTGACCAATAATCGATCTATGAACACTCATACATTGTTTTGTTGACTAGTTACATTTGTTTCTTCTGAAATCATGTTAATATTTTATTATTATAATTAGTGCAAAAATCATATTTAACATATATAATTGTGTTTCATCACTGCTCACGCTATCAATGACCAGTTCGATAAGGTATTATTTCTAAAAAATTAGTAGAATTTTAGTTGAAAGTTTTGTAAATGAAAGTTTGAAAATTCTAAAAATCGTGAGACAATTTTTTGAAAGCTTAAACATATTTAAAGATTAACTTTTAAAAATATTATCAATTTCATAACAAAACAAATCTTTGAAGATATTTTCTTTTAAATTTAATTAGAATATATTGTCAAACGTTAGCTTAATCTCAAAGTTGCATAAAAGAAAAGTTTATTTTATTCCGACAATAAGAAAAAAGTTTATTTTATTCCGATAATTTAAAATTAATAAAAAAGAAAAGTACTGATAATTTTAAATTAAATAAATCAATAAAAATTAATATAATTATTTTTTGACTAAAATCGTAAAGATATTCGACGTAGTATTAAAAACCAAACAAAATAAGATCATGTGGACAAAAACTGAAAGGAAATAAAGGGTAGGAGAAAAAAATAAAAAAAGTGGATGAAATTATTTTGATATTTTGGTCCCATAGTCCCACTTGTCATGTAATGAATTCCTCACTCAACTATTGCTTGGCATATCTCATGCAGGATAAAAATTTTCAACTTGTAGCTAACCAACTTATTTTGTGGAGTTATTAATTAGGAGATCTTTCATTGAAATGCTCATGAACCGGTTAAATATATTATTAAATTAAAATAATTTAGGATTAACCCTTAATTATTGGGGTATGACCCACAGAAAAATCTTTTAAAACATAAATTGTAAGTTACTTTCCATTATTAACCTTTTAATTGTTCTTAAATTATTCTCCTAAAAAATGTGAAGTAAACCTCATTAAGAATCTCTTAAATGAATAAAAGGGTAAAATTAGAAGAAATTTCCATCTCTTGAAAAATGAAGAATTATTTATTTTGGAAAAAATTAAAAAATAGCTTAAAAATTTATTTAAAAATTCATTTATTTTGGAATGGAGAAAATAAAATAATAGGGGATTAAAAACTTAGTTATTACGTGATCTTCTATGGATTATTAATTAATATATAAAATATTGTTGGGAACGTGCATGGGATTAAAACTCAGTTACTCGTGATCTTCTATTGAGTTATTTAGTATATAAAATATTGTTAGCAACGTGCATGGATGGTGATTAACTGTATTTGCACACTGTGCAATAGCTCGCAAATCAAATAGGAGGTATAAATATACTAGGCTACTCCATGCGATAAGTTCATGGTTGAGCGACAAATCGAATTCGATTCATCCACGTCCCCAATATGGGCTCACTGTGCAATAGATCGCAAATTACATAGAAAATGAAAACTGCACTAGGCTAGCTACCCCATGCGACAAATTCATGATTGAACCCAAGTTCGTTACATGGGAGACCCACCTCTCTACCACTCAATCATACTTTCGCGGGAGATGCTTAACTCTTAGTTTTGTGATTTTTAAATGTATATGACAAACTTGATGAATGGGATTCCTCTAATAATTACTTACATAATTAGGGGAAAGCATTTCTCATCTTTCAAAGTTGAAGGAGGGGCCTAATGGATTAATATACACTTGTGTTTATAACAATTTTTTTTTCTTTATACTCTAGCCAAATTATCCACAAAGGCCATCATCACGGCCAATTATTGGGAACTTTCACTTGTTAGGAGCAAAACCACATGTATCACTAGCCAATCTTGATAAAATTTATGGTCCAATTACAAAGTTTAAAACTAGGCCAAATGACCATGCACAGTGGTCATTTCTTCTTCGACCATTGCAAAACAAGTTCTTAAAACTCAAGATGAAGCCTTTTTTTTCAACTAGATTTATTCCTAACGCGGTTCAAGCACTATGTCTAAAGTAACAAGTAAATGTAAAAAATTATTTTTATACCTTCCATTTTATCTGAATTTTACTTGACACAAAATTGTCAAATGGATCTAAACACCAATATACATTTTGTTGTAATTATTATTATTATTTGGGAAAAGGATGATGTGGTTGTAGAGTTGATTCTTGAGTCTATGATTCAGGGGAATGGTGAGTTTGACGAGGATGTCACGCACCGTATTTGGTGCGGCGTGGTTGAAACTGTGGCTCGCCTCGTGAGTCTTGTGTGATAAAAAGGTGCCTACAAAGCTTAAAGGTGAGTTCTACAGAGTGACAGTCCGATCGGCTATGTTGTACGGAGCAAAGTGTTGGCTAGTTAAGAATTCTCATATCCAAAAGTTGAAGGTGACAGAGATAAGGATATTGCAATGAATGTGTGGACTTATCAGGAGAGATAGAGTTAGAAATGAGATTATTCGAGAGAAAGTGAGAATGACTTTGGTAGAGGACAATATGCGAGAAGTGATTCTCTTTTTTCTTAGCTTGAGCCATTTAAGTTTTAATACGTCATCTGAAAAACGGCAACAGAGACTTGCACAAGGGTTAAGCACCTCGATCATCAATTGGTAGATTGAGAATTCGAGTCATGCTAGAGAGTTAGTGAAAATACTACGAAAATGGAGGTAAAAAAGAGAGTTCAAACTCCCTCGTACAATCAAAATACTTCCCCTTTGGACATTCTAAATTGTTTTATTCAAAACTATTTTAAACGACTTATATAAGATTTCAAAGAACTCAAAGATACAATTAAATCGACAGATATTGAGTATATTGATGTCTAATAAAAATCTTTTTACGCAATACGTAGTTGAATTATAATACAACAGAACAACAACAACAACAA
>NW_025874668.1:0-1540 GCF_002878395.1 Capsicum annuum | reverse complement strand
CCCATCTTCTTCTATCCCCATCTCTACTATAATTTTTACTCTCCAAACCCATCACCACCAGCCCCCTTTCTTCTTCAACCACCAATTTCTCCACCACCAGTCCCACCCCCTCCCCTCCAAACCCTCAATTTCTTCTCCTTCAATTACCAAATCCTTTATCCCACCTAAACCCCTTGACTTAAGATCATTAGAAGAGAATGAAATTGAATTTCTAAAATTAAAAGTTATCTTCATGAATTTGAAAATTTGAAATAAAATTGAAATTGAAGAAAAGTTATTAGCGGCGGTGTTAATGGTGTTAATGGTGGTGATGGTGTTAATGGTTTGCGTATATTTTTTTGGGTTTGTTTTAATTGTTTTTCGGTGAGTTTTGTCGGAATATTTTGGAATGAAGAGTTTGGAATTGGAATGTGGTGATGCTATTGCATTGTTGTTTCTTGAATTGGTGGTTTGATGAAGGAATCATAAAGGGCTTGTAATTATGTTTTAAAAATTCAATCTTGATTTTGTTTTCCATGTTTTTGTTGTATGGTATATTTTGAGCTATTTGTTTTGTTGGGTTTGTGTTAGAATCAAAAGAGGCTTTTAATTATGTTTTGAATTGATTTTGTTGGGTTTGCTTAATGGCTATTGGTAATATGTTTAAGTTTGAAGAAGATAGAAAATGAAGGAGAGTGGAGAGGTGGGGTGGTTTGAAGAAGATAGAAAGAAGGGGAGGGGTCTGCATTGCAGGGTAGGCGGCGAGGTGGGCTGGCTGGGTGGGCGGTTGTGAAGAAGAAAGAAAATGGGGGTGGGGGATGCTTTTTATATATATATATAAAATAGTAAATGTATATTTTTTATTTTTAAAAAATATATATAAAAATAAAGTGTGGGGGATTAATTTTATTTTTTTTGAAAAAATGTTCTTACGTGGCAATGACGTGGCTCCGACGTGGAGTTAATGTGTAGGCGAGTGTAACACACTCTCCGTTGTGAGAGTGATATTCAGTTTTGAGGGGCGAAAATAATATACTTTAAAGATGTTGAGGGGGGTAAATAAATAAAAGTTAAGTTTAAGTGCTAAAGTGAATTTGGAGGACAAGTTAGGGGGGGTGGGGGGTGGGTGGAGGAATGTCTTTTCTCAACTCAAATTTTGAACTTCTAAACTAATTTAATCATTAAATTTAATTTAACAAGTGTTTGATCGTGAATGCTTAAGAGATTGATTACAATAGAAAAAATGCATCTGCTATTGTAGAATTTATAAATAGTATATGTCCCAATGTAAATAGGTAATTGTCACTATGATATGCGAATGTAATGTGAGCATCCAGTAGTATGGTATTTCCATGGTTGTATAAAACATATATTTGAGATCTTATGATATGTTTTTGATAGTGATATTTCTGTATATTGAAATGTATTTATTTAATATAATATGCAATAATTAGTTTATATTGATCTTTATATGCAACTTAATTAAAAATTACGCGTTGGGTCCGTGCAAAGCTCGGGCATATATATATATATATATATATATATATATATATATATATAT
>NW_025874667.1:0-4458 GCF_002878395.1 Capsicum annuum | reverse complement strand
AAAGTTAACCACATCCCTTTTCATACAATTTCACCAATACATCTCCTTAAGGTCATAATACATTTTGACAAACCGAGATGAATAACATAGCATAATTAATGTGCCTCAGCCAATATCTTTTCATGCAAACCATCAACGTTAGAAATACATAACTGCCCTTGGTACCGTAAGGTACCATCACCACTGATCTCAAATAACATTACCTTTTGACTACCACATGACCGTTGATTTTCATCAAGACAGGATCTAGCATTTGCTTCTCCTTGATCTCTGCACCAAGCAATGATAACACCACTTCTTGTAATATCACACTACCATCCTTGTAGTCTAGAAGATGAACCCCAAGATTAGCTAATAGGTGAATATCTTTCACCAACTCCCACTTTTTCTTTTTCACATAAGCCTAAATTCCCAAAGACAACTTGCTAAGAGCATCAAAAACCACGTTAACTTTACCTGGGTGGTAGTGAAGACTCATATCATAGTCCTTGAAAAGCTTAAGCCATATCCTCTTCCTGAGATTAAGCTCCTTCTGAGTGAACACATACTGTAGACTCTTATGAACTGAGAAGATATCTACATTCACTTAATATAAATAGTACCGCTAAATCTTTAATGCAAACACCACTGCTAAAAGCTCCAAATCATGAGTAGGATAATTTCTCTCATGCACCTTCAACTGCATGGAAGCATTGACAATCACCTTGCTAGGTTGTATCAAAAAATAACTAAGTTCCACCCGATATGCATCATAATAAACCATAAACTCCTCATTGTCTTCAGGCAATGTCAAAATCAGAGCCAAAGCTAGCTTATCTTTCAGCTTCTCAAAACTTCCCTCATAATCATCAAACCATAGAAATTTCACTTTTTTTTGAGTCAACCTAATCAATAGGCCAACTATCTAAGAAAAGCTCTCCACAAACCACATGTAATACGCAGCCAAATCGAAAAAGGTCTGAATATCGATTGGAGTCATAGGTCTAGTCCACTTTCTAACCACCGCAACTATTTATGGATCCACCATGGTCCCTTCATTAAAAATAATATGACCCATAAAAGTTATAACGTTCAACTAAAACTCATATTTTGAGAACTTGGCATACAATTATTGTTCCCTCAAAGTCTAGAACACCAAACGGAGTTGATTGGAATGATCTACCTCATTCTTAGTGTACATCAGGATGTCTTCTACAAATATAATGACAAACAAATCCAGAAAATTAGTGGAAAACCCTATTCATCATATCCATAAATGTTGTCGGAGCGCTGGTTAATTGAAATGACATCACCAAGAACTTAAAGTGCCCATATCGGGTACAGAAAATTGTCTTAGAAATATCCACCTCCCTAATTTTAAGCTTATGATATCTGAATATAAGATAAATTTTGGAGAAGAACATAGCACCTTACAGCTGATCAAACAAGCCATCTATACTTGGAAGAGAATACTTGTTCTTAACTATCACCTTATTCAACTGTTTATAGTCAATGCACGTTCAAAGGGAACCATTCCTTTTACACACGAATAATACCGGTGTACCACATGGGGATACACTAGCACAGATAAAACCCTTATCCAAAAGATCCTTAAGTTGGTCCTTAAGCTCCTTCAACTCAGCTGGAGCCACCCTATAAGGAGGAATAGATATTGGATGAGTGTTAAAAACCAAGTCAATACCAAACTCAGTCTCCCTATCAGGTGGAACACCAGGGAGGTCATCAGGAAAGATCTCAAGAAATTCATTCACCACTAGAACCAAATGCAAAGAAGGACCTTCTGAGTTATAGTCTTTAATTTGGACTAAATGATAGAGACACCCTTTAGAGATTAACATTTGAGCTCTAAGATATGAAATAAACCTCCCCTTAAGAGCAAGGGAACCACCCTCTTACTTAATAACTGATTCACTAGGAAATATACAAATAATCCTATAGGTCCAACAATATAAGGATACGTAGCATGAATGCAACCAATCCATAATAAAAATAACATCAAAATCTAGTATATCCAATTCAAACAAATAACCCAAGGTTTCCCTACTGCCAACTGATACCACACACCCCCTATAGACTCTTTTAGCAATAACTGAGTCACCCACCAGAGTAGAAATATAAAAAGGATCCAAAATAACCTCAGGATGAAAACTAAAATACATAGCCACATATGGGGTCAGATAATAAAGAGTAGACCTTGAGTCAATCAAGTAACAGACGTCATGAGAAAAGAGTCACAATGTACCAGCCACAACATTAGGTGATGCCTCGGACTCTTGTCGGGTAGCGAGAGCATATAACTGATTCTGACCTATGCCGGTGCCTAAAGCAGAAATAGATACAAAAGTAACACCCTTTGGTACAGGAGCAGATAAAGAAGCAACTAGAATCTTATTCGATTCTGAAGGGACCTTACCAACCAGAAAGATTCTAAGCATATTGACTGGATGATCACATTTAAAATACTTGTCCCTCCCTTCATCACAAAAACCCTATATAACCGGCTATAGAACCTGCTAGGAGGATATGATAAAGCTGACTATGCCCCACTTTCTTCAGATTGGGAACCATGTGCCCTAAAGTTATTGCCACCCTACTGATGCCTATCACCCGATGACTTTAGGTAAGGAGCACTAGCTATGGAGAAAGGTTAAAAACTCCCCTACTTCTTCTTCAGACACTTACCCCTATCCCTACCACTTTGCTGTTGACCACCCTGATCAGAGAATCTAAACTTTTTACCCTGCCTTCCCCTATCTCAACCTATTTTTTCTTTTCTTACTCCACCTGTTCCATATGAATAACCAACCTAGAGAGATCTATTTCCTTGATTAGAAATGTAGTCTTTCTTTTAAGGATCAACTCCCTAGATAGTCCTGAGGCATACTTTCTCATCCTGGCCCTTATATTAGCCACCATTTTTAAAGCATACCTAGACAACTGGTGAGGCTTTAAGGCATACTTCTTGAACTATATCTTCCCATATTTTAGATTAAAAAATTTCTCCACTTTCATTTACCTCAGCTCCTGATGAAATAAGCTATCAAGAAATGCATTAGAGAAAGTCTCCTACAAAGATGACTCCTAAAAATCACCTTTTGTTCTATCCCATTCTTTATATTATTGGTACGCCACATCCTTGAGTGGATAAGTCACAAACTCCACCTCCTCTACTTTAGTGGGATGCATAATCTTGAATATCTATTCTATCTCATCAAAAAAACCTTGAGAATTCTCCTCCACCTTAACACCAGTAAAGGTTGGAGGACTTATCTTTATGAACTAGCCAACCCTAGTAGCCTCAAAGGATGGGATACCAGATACACCTGATTAGCCTGAAAATCCACTAACTGATCAAAAATATGAATCGATTGACAATACTTTGCATTCGTAACATCAGCCTGAGGAGGACTAGAAGGAACTGGTGGAACTCCATAATAATTTAGGACTGGACCCCAAGATCGAGTGTGGATCCCCAGAGTAGGATGTGTCCCATCAATATTGTCTCCAGTTGGGATAGGAGAGTTTCTATGAACTTTAGATCATCGAGGCATGATCTGAAAGGCGAACAAAAAAGAATTAGAAAGGACCTTAGACCTTCCAGCTTGAAATAGAACACAAGAAAGAGAAATATTTTTAAATGCCTTGTAGCCTCTCCCTAATGAGTATGGCAGGCTACACATCTTTAAAAGAGACTCTAGTCGACATAGCTTTGTAGACTCCCAATTGACCATGAACCTAAAGTTCTGGTACCAAGTTGACATGACCCAAACCAGGGCCTTGTCATAATAGGCATCTCAAGTCCAACTGGGACCAGAGATCACCCGCGTTACTCAACCCAACCAACTATCATATACCCTAAGTCAGATGAATTCTAAACATATAACAAGATAGCATTTATTATAATTCTAGACTCTTGGATAGGTTTATAAGCATGACCAACCCAAACAATTCTCACTACTTATTACCAACCAACTACCATAACCAAACCAATATAAAAATGGAATAATAACCTAGTCCCTTTCTATAATAAAACATAAGAGGATGGAACAATCATAAATCAGTCAAACAGTATCAGCCCCATTACCATTGTCAATACTAAGGCTGACACCTCTAAAGACACCGCCCATTCCAGCCCATTATAGTTCCACAAAGCCTATAACTAAAAGAAAAACAATATCTGGTTGGGACACTCCCCCAACCATAGATGAAACCAATATCCACAAAATAATTAATAAATGAAAAGTTGTCCATGATATGAAATAGAGCCTTCTAAAGTATGAAAGCTCACCATTTTAATCCAACAGCTGATCTTAAATTTAATCACTAAGCAAGAGGAGTAGAATGGTAGGTTCTTACATCGTGTGGGGATACAAATGCCTGAAGATAGGTTTTCAGGTGAATGCTAGCAAGTACTCAGGATAAGGGCAAAATAATGCCAACCTTTAAGATAATGCTACA
>NW_025874666.1:0-2469 GCF_002878395.1 Capsicum annuum | reverse complement strand
TAATAATAATAATAATAATAATAATAGTGATAATGATAATATTTTTTGAATATGTCTTATACAAAATGAGTAGTATGTTTCAATATGAATAAAATACATCTGTAATTTTTAAAATTTGAATTGATATGGATATCTCTCAACGATATCAATCTCATTTTAATTTAAGATAAAATAATTTCAAACTCAAAAGTGTAAGGTATAAGATAATTATGATATTTTAAAATTCTATCCTTTTTAACGAATTAATATCACAATAAGTAAAAAAAAAACAAGAAAAATTTATGTCTTCAAAATTAGTAAAACAATAAGATAATTTTTTTTAAAAATCAAATTATAAAATAATTTATTTGAATTTTTTTTGTAAAATAAATTTATTTATCAATAATAAGAAAAAAAAATTTAATATTTGTGTTTTTTTAATTTGTATATTTAAGGAAAAAGAAAAGAAGACAAAAACATAAGAAAATTAATCAAAAAGGAAAAAATAAAATCTTATTTGAAAAAATAGTAAAATACACATTATTTTTCAAAGAAATAGTAAATAAACATTTTTTGAAGAAAAAAAAAAAGACGACAAACTTTCTTCCTGGTTTTTAGCAATAAAATACACATTTTTTTCTCTTTTGACTTCATTTGAAAGTTAGAAAAATTGAAGGAAAGATGTCTTTTAAGTCTTGAATGAAGGATTGGTGACATTGACTAACTTAAAGGAAACTTATTAAGTTAATTATTTGACTTGATTAATATTTTCGAAACTTTCTAATCTTTTCAAAAATACAAATAACCCATACCCCTCTCCAATCCAAATCAACCAGTCTCTCTCCTTTCTCTCTCTTTTGACAGTTTCTCTCAACTCTCTCCTAACCAACAGCGAAAAATAGTCGGGAGAGTTTCCTTTCAAATTTTAACCGTCAATCGATGTAAAAACTTCTCTGGCGACAACAACTTCGAGTTCTTCGTCGTCCCATTTCCTTTTTCATAGGTAAAGAATTATGAAGAAACAAAGAAACATGAGCCAACTACTCTTCTAGTATTGAAATGTAGACTGAATAAAATTTTAATTTCTGGCATTTCTTCTTCTTATTGTCGTATTATTGATTCGAATTTGTTGGTGATTTTTGTTCACAGTTGATGTTCTTAGTAGAGACCCCTTCTTAGTATGTGTGTGTTATGTGATGTGTTGGTGTTGCTGGGTTGATTTGTTGTTTGTCTTAGTAAAAATGGTGTTGCAATAGATGAAACATCTGATGCAATATTTGAAGATATTTGATGCAGCAGATGAAAATATCTGATGCACCAGATTAAAATTTGATGCGACTATCAAAATCTGATACAACAGATGAACAATCTAACAGATCATTTATCTGTTGCGACAGATGAATCTTCTGTTTGGAAGAAATCTAAACAATATTGATCCAACAGATAACTCATTTTGCAACAGATGAGTGATATATTTGAACAGATCAGTGATCTATTTTTATTATTTCTAACGGTTTACTCATCCATTACAACAGGTCAGTTATATATTACAACAGATTACATACCTGGTGCAACAGATTAGTGATCTATTTTTTTGGTTTCCAATAGATTACTCATCCGTTGCAATAGGTTGGTTATTTATTGTAATAGATAACTACCTGGTGCAACAAATTAGTGATCTATTTTTATTGTTTCCAACGGTTTACTCATACGTTGCAACAGGTCGGTTATATGTTGCAACAGATAACATACCTGGTGCAACAGATGTGTGATTTTGTTTTACTATTTTCAGCGGATTACTCATCCATTGCAACAAGTTGGTTATACGTCATAATAGATAAACTAGCTGGTGCAATAGATTAGTAATCTGTTTTTACTGTTTCTAACAGATTACTCATCCTTGCAACAGGTTGGTTATATGTTGCAATAGATAAACTACCTGGTGCAATAGATTAGAGATCTATTTTTATTATTTCCAACGGTTTACTCATCCGTTGCAACAGATCGGTTATATATTGCAACAGATAACATACCTGGTGCAACAGATGTGTGGTCTGTTGGAATTGTTATTTTACCTTATCATTGTGCATGTTAATTTACTATTATCCCTTTTTAACGATGCATTAATCAATTATAATCTATTTTATGTTCCTATTAATTTAAGATAATATGGATCCCAAAAGAAAAGAAACCGAATCAAATCCAAGTAAAGGAACAAGTGCAGCAGCTCGGCTACATCCACCACTCTATAAGCTTGTTTTACAAGTGTTATTTCAATCAGAAGCAGAAGATAATGAACACAGGGAGTAGGAATGTCTCAAAAGAGATGATTCAAATGCTAATAGCCCTTCCGCCGAAGAGTTGGTCCAAACCTTCAGCATTGATCGTTATCCTATGAAAATGTAGTGCGATGGTGCCACAGATTTAACAGGTGATTTCGTGGTTAAATTAGCCATGGGAAAATCTTTCGACGCCTTCAAAAAAATACTT
>NW_025874665.1:0-1828 GCF_002878395.1 Capsicum annuum | reverse complement strand
CAATCGTTCCTAAAGCTTTATTTAACTATCTAGTTTTCTTATAATAGCATATATTGTACCACTTTTTCTCGGCCAAATTGTGGCTATTATTTGCTTGATCACGGCAACTTTGACGTAAGTTTAATTAGGATTTTAACCTCTGAGCTTTGACGTTATTAATAGGAAGTATGGAAGGCTCTACACATTCGTTGGTCTCAAGCCAGAGGTCTGTCGGAAATAACCTGATCTACCTCACATCTGAGGTAGTGGTATGGATGGCGTATCTTTTTTACTCTCTCCAGATCCCACTTTATGGGAATATGCCGGGTATGTTGTACTCTGACAAACTTGGAAGTTGGAAGTTGGAACTAATATAGTTCGAATTCTAATCCGTCACGTCACTATTCAAGATAATTGCAACTTGGACCTATCAAACTAAGATTCAAATGGTGACCCTATTGACCACTGTATACCTTTCATTTTTCTATAGAGATATATATGAATAGAGGACTTCAATATTGTTCAATGTACTATAGTATCTAAGGCCGAAATTCTCGGTCAATCAATACTCCACTAAGTTATAAAAAATTATATTACGTAGGGCTTCATTGCCCATAACGCCATCATTGAAGTTTCAATAATAACTAAACACTATATATATATATTGATTAAACTGAATAGGAACTGATGTTGATTTTACCAGCACACTTAATCTTAATTTCTAAAGCTCATTAAATAATTCTTGAAATGAAGTCCTCATCCTTTAGCAAATCAGTGGGCTGGAGAGTGGGACCTACCTAAATTAATGATGTTTGAAGTAACATTGCCAAACTTAAAAGTGATCACTAGCCTCTTAATTATCATCAATCCTCCCCTCAAATGGATCGAAATTTTACCCCTTTTTCCTTTTCTTTTCTAGTTATTTCTGTTGAGAATCCGAAATGTGAGGTCAATGCATGATTCTAACATGGTGTATTAGATTTAGAGTAGGAATTATTCTCAATTTTCAATTTAGATGTTGCGTTTTCGTATTAAATTGTTCACTCTTCAGATGTCTAGTCTTAGGCGTCAGATATAAGATGTGAAGAATCTCGCATCAGCTCTTTAAGAGATGGATGATCTCTTTAATATGACTTGGACAGTTTTTCCTTGTGAGCAAGCTTTTGAGATTAAGTTTGGTCCAAAACCCATTTAACATTTCCTTCCATCAAAGTCGATCAACTTTTTGCCATTTTTGTTTTTGCTACTTTTATACAGGGAAGATTTACCATTATTTATAATATTAGGAAATGATTCAACTTATTTATGACACCGTAACAAAAATTTAACACTCGGTGTTGTTTTAAACTATTATAGCGTGTTACTGCTTTATTTTCTGAGTCACGTACTACTCTCACTGGAGGTGGATTACAATTGTTACTGGATCACGTGAACTCGATAGCTTTTGTTCAGATCTTATATATGTATATAGAAAGTTAATAAATCTATATCTATATCTATAATCTATAACTATATTTATAATATATTAAAAGTGTGAAGGCCTTAGAAATGTTGTTTAAACTTTTTGTCCTTCATTAAAAGTCTTTGGATATTTTTTCCTAATTTAAGAGTTGGAAATTATTAAACCTATTTATGGTAAAACCTTTCCTTATTCAAAGTATCAAAATTAATAACAACTAATACTTTCTTTATTAGTTTAAAAATTTTAAATCAACTAAATTTAATTTTAAAAAGGTTTAGAAAAATCTAGAAATAAATATAAAACTATTAAACTAAGAAAAATTTAAGAAACACCACATTTTAAAAAGTTTTAAGTACGTAATAAGAATGTAATCAATGATTTTTTAAA
>NW_025874664.1:0-1664 GCF_002878395.1 Capsicum annuum | reverse complement strand
TATAATGCTTCTAATAGGTTTTAATATAGGGTTTGGACGGATTTTGGGTGAGGGGGAATGACCAAAACGCCCCTAAAACTCAAATAATTCTCGAATCTGTCCTTTAGTGGACAGTTTTGATAGTCTGAAGTAGATCAACCATAACGTTTTACTCCGACATCTAAATTGGATGAAACCAATTTCATTAGAAAGAGGACTTTCATATCTTTCCGTTGATATATAGTATCTCACCCAGATCATTGTGTACTAGGATTTATGATCGTTTGAAGTTGACCCAAAAATTCACTTTTGATAGGCTGAAGTAGATCGACCATAACTTTTTGCTCCGATAGACAAATTGGATGAAACCAATTTCATTGGAAAGAGGACTCGCAGAGCTTTCCGTTGATATATAGTAAATCACCCAGATCACTATGTAAAAGGAGTTATGATCATTTAAAGTTGGAGCAAAAATACGCCAGGCCTCAGTACTTTTTTTCCTACACGTTTTACTGTTCACAGTTCGATCGGAATAGTCGTAGTTCGATCGGAATGGTCGTAACTCATCGCTCGAGTGTCCGTTTTTGATGATCTACATATCGTTGGAAAGCTTATTCGATACTCTACGGAATGGTAGGTCAATATATTAGAAATACTAGATAAAAAATTTATGGATCGCTCTAAAGCGTAGAACTTGATACGTTTCTCACAAAATCTTTATGAAGAAAATTTTTTGGGGTATTACAGTGCACTATCTCTCTCTTGGCCCTACCTCCTTGAGACCACTAAATGTGTACAAATTATGGATGAAGATTCAAGATACAACAACAACAACAAACCTAGTGTATTCCCACATAGTGAGATCTGGGAAGGGTAAGATGTACGCAGTCCATACCTGTACCTCTAAAGAAGTAGAAAGACTATTTCCGATAAACCCCCGGCTCGAGACACGGAATACTAAATAAATTCATAGTAAAGCATGAAATAAGAAGGCATAACATAAATACGACACCCACAAGTAATAGTAAATAAAGAAAAGTAAACAGATTCGTAATAAAGCATGAAACAAGGTATCATAACAAGAATAATACCCCCACCAAGAAATTTCCTACACTAGCGACCCAAACTGACCCTAGCATTCTGCCTTAATTCGCGTCTTCCAGATCTTCCTAGGATAAAAAATGCAAAATGGAAAGAATACTGTCCCAGATGGAAAAAAATGAAAAAAGGACTTCAAAAGAAGCAAAAACCCCACAAAAAAAAGAATAAAGAAAAGAACAAAAAAATATATAGTTTCTTGAAAAAAAGGAAAAAAAACTCCAATGCAAGATTCAAAAGAAGTCGAAGCAAGTACAAAACAAGGGACAACACGGCACAACAAAGAAGATCACGCGTCAAAGCGCAACAAATGTCGAAAGCTCAAACATAGTGTAATGCTCATTGAGGAATTAGTCACTTTTATTCCAAATATTATTCTATTCGTCCCCAAGCCTACATTACAAGCCGATAGCAAGTCCTGCAAGATCCTATTTCAAGTGTTCACACATTAGTGGATACTTATATGTAGATCAAGCCTATGGTATCGCAATTGCATGCACTAAATTTCTTTCTGAGTGTGAACATATTATTCTAGATGTCCCCATATACAAAAAAAAATTGCTCAAATGTGTGCGAAATGAAACTTT
>NW_025874663.1:0-3253 GCF_002878395.1 Capsicum annuum | reverse complement strand
AAGGAATTCTTATTTCACTTCATGACTGTCTTGTGCAACTTCTAGTTTAGATTTTTTTCAGCTAAATCATTTTTTTATTATCAATTATTTTTTCAAATGAGTGTTAGCCCTCCTTATTAAAACAGGTAGAGTAGCATGATTCATTTGTTCAAGAATATTCATTGTTGTTTTATAAGTCAAACCTGAACAAGGACTGAGACGTTCCCAAAAAATAGCCAATTAGGAACTAAAAGAGAGAGCATGTCCTTTTTTATTCTTCAGAAACATATGCTGCATGTGATTGATGATCAAGTCTGGCAAATTCATGATACAAAAACTGATATTTTGGTTGAGAGAGAAGAAGGAATTTCTGGTGTAGAATTAACACATTTGCGCACAAACATTTGGAGAGAGTCAAAGAAAATTTTGTCAACCAATTTTTCAGCATCATTGGACAAGGGGAGGATGAAGTGTGAGGAATGGAACAGGTGTGGTCAACTGTTTCAACTTAGAAAACCTATGCTTATGTCAGTGTAGAGCATACCTGATAAGAAGAACTTTCTAGTCACAATTGCTTGCTTGTACCTATTTTCTGCACAATCTAATACAAAATTAGGTTAGAAGAGTCAAAAATCTGGAATTGGGACACACAACTAAATATGCAAGACTGAATCGAATAACATTTTAGCTAATAAGATTAAAAAAAATGATTATTCTAGTCAATCATTGAGGGGAGTTCATGCATTTTAATCATCCCCAAATCTAACCTATTCCTTTCAAAATGCTCTCTACTTAGTGCAATTGGTGCTTCTCTAGTCATTTAAGTAACCCACATAGTCAACATTTTTATAGCCCTCAAGAGTGAAATTACTTTCATTTGAATACCATAGTCTCAAGCCATTTATTTCCATGAGATATCTCAAGATTCTTGTGATAACACCAATTCTTATGAATTACCACCAAAATTATCATCAGCTTGTGTTGGTGTTATTGATGCATCAATTTATTGATTTGTTGTTCTCCCTGTCAATATGCTCTCAGTCTGTACAATAATAGAAACAGGTGGTACAACATGTTCGTATGCATGCTCATCAGTTTCGCTGTCATTTTTTTTAAATCTCCCTTGCTTCCCCCTTACACGAGCACTCCAAATTTGACCATCTTTAAAAAGTCTTTTGTTTTAGTTCCCTTAATCTTTTTAGATCTAGTAATGGTGCTTTTTTACCATATCCAAAAGATCCATTCCCCCTTTAAATGTGGTAAGTGAAAGGAACTTTATTTGCTTTCGGTCTTATGCCTTGAGCAAGCTCTATCCATAGACTAATTTTTCTTGCCTCCTTTCACTCTCACCTGCAAAACAAATTAAGGGTTAACTTTAAGAATCCAGGCAAGCTTGGGTCCTTTCTTATGAGAAAAATAATGTATGAGGTTCATTCTAGTCCATCGATGCAACAGGTTATGTGACCTATTTCTCTGACCAGTTTTAACCTTCTTGTTAGATTGTGCTCAGTTTTAACCTTCTTGTTAGATTGTGCTAACATAGAACTAGATTCTTTTTCTAGGCTTATGCTTCTTCATTTGCTTTATGCTGCAACTGGACATTCAGTGGTTGGATGGCCCAGGTTAACACAAATATAACACAAATCTTTAATAGCATTAGAACTTTTATAAAATCCCAACCCAACCTTAATTATGAGTTCTTTAACCTAGATTATGAACAAGTCTTGAAGAATTTGTCCATCTATTAGCTCTTTCAAGATCAAGTTTCAATTTAAAAACTTCTTGACTTAGTTGAATAACCTTTTCTTTTTCACAAAAGTATTCATGTTTAATCTTAGTCAATTCTGACTCAATCTTTTCTTGTCCCTCACTCTTGACCTTTTTATCTTTTCCAGAAAGAGACAATTTTAGAACTTCAGATTTGAGGGTCAGGTTTGATGAATCAAGTCTGCTAACCTGTTCCTTAAGAGTGTTGTTTTCCTTTTCAACAATGTTCTTACAAGTTTCTAGATCAATAAAATCAAACTTGAGACTTGCAAGATTGTTGAATAACTCATCCCTATCAGAAGTTAATTCTTGAAAATCATCAATTAGAGCACTCATTAAGGAAATAAGTTTTTGTTTTTAGAAAATAAATGCAACTTCTCTTTGAGTTCAAGAATACTTACCTCAGAGTTTCCATCATCTTCTTCCATGTATGAATCTCCAATGGCCATGAGAGCAGTTTCATCACCTTCTTCATCATCTGGTTCATTCCTGCAAACTTGTTGTGTTGTTCTTGTTCTCTACTCTCGGTTTGTGTTTGTTCTTGTTGGCCGAAATTATTGCCTTCTTGTTCTTTATTTTATGTGTTGTTAAGATAGTTTGGATGGATGAAATAGATGTCAAACAGCTTGTTATCTTCTCATTCTAGTGTTGTGTTGTGAATCCGAGAGAGGTCACCAATCGATCCAAGGATCTTAGTGATTTGTGGACTGTTTTGGAGTGTATTTGTGGAATGTTTTGAGTCACTTCGTGAGTTATTTATTTTTCTTGTATCATTTAGTATCAGAGCATGGCTTGATCTTGTTCCCACAAGATCAATCTCGGGCTCATAAACTTGAAAAAAAATTGGCAAAAACTTAAAATTTCAGAAACAATAGCAATCTGTCCATTGTTGTTGTCTTGGCCAAAATTATGTTCTTGTTGTGTCTTGGCCAAGATTTTTATTGTTTTGAGTCTAGATCTAGGAGACATTTTATTTGTTTTGTTGTTTCTAGTGTTAGCTTCTTCACCTCTAACACTAAAGAAGTCTACATCTAGATTTGAACTTCAAAAGTTGATGTTGTTGTTGATCTTGGTTGTTGTTGTTGTGTTCTTGTTGTTCATCACAACCTTCATCTAGTGTTAAAACTGAAAATACAACACCAAAAAAACTTGGCCGTTTGTTGGTGGTTTTATTGTTGGTCTTGTTGTTGTGGAATTGGGCGTTGGAACTTGTTGTTCTTGGGAGATTGTTGTTGGTTGTTCTTATTGTGGTTGTTCTGTTCTTGAAGTTCTTCACCATATTAATAACCTTGTTAACATAAAGTGAATGATAGATCCTAAATGGTGAAGGAAAGAGGTGTAAGTAATTGTTAGTCTTAAAAGATCCCTAACCACCAAAAAACTTTACATCACTTCTCAACCACTTTTCCATAGAACAAGGGTCCATGTTTTAAGGAAAAGTACTAAAAAAGTCAAGTCTTGTAATTTAAAACTTGAAAAAAGGCTTCAAGACTTATTCTTCCCTCCT
>NW_025874662.1:0-1419 GCF_002878395.1 Capsicum annuum | reverse complement strand
AAAAAAAAAAAAAAGATAATGGTTAGAGATTTTTTTGTTAGGGGTTTGTGGAAAAGGAGGAAAATATCAATTGATCAACAACTTGCAGATTTTTGGCAAATTAATGGGCGACTAGGCAACTCCTTCTAACTTTAATTTAAAGTTTCTTACGTAGATGTGCAGAATTATCTCAACTACATTAGTTGAACAAACTCACTTGCAAAACTCAGTCTATTACATCCAACTTCATTACCATATTTGCTCAGGAGGATTAAAAAAAGAAAAAAAAAATCTTCTAATGCTTTTAATAAACACAGCGGGTTAGGCTGAAATTGAGCATATTAAAATGAGTTAAATTAATAAAAGAGCGGACCATCAACCTGCCCAAAGGTTATTGGGGCTGAAATTGACTAACAATTGGTCATTAACTCAGCAGGCTCAATTCTTATTAATTTTAAATTCTTTGTTTGTTTTCTTATAATTTGTTTGAGTACAGAATAAAACTTAAAACTTTATCCTTGTATTATGGATCAAAATGGGTCGTTTATTAATCACAATTCTTATAATAGCACTTGTGAATCACAATTCGTTTGGTTAATTTGTTGTAAACAGCGAAATTGTAGCCCAATTCCTCCAGTTGGGACTAGCTAGTAAACAAGTATTTGCAATTGGGACCGTTAGAACTTAGAAGCTTTGTATATTCTTTGTTGAGCCTGCATATTTGATTGGATTATTAGTAGAGCCGTCAATATGGATTAGGTTCGTTGGGTTGGCCTGACTCGGCCTGTAATTTAATGAAATTGGACTTTAATTTTTGCAGCCCATTTAAGAAGAGGGTATTTTAGCCTGCCCCGGATAAGCCCATGACCCGTGGGACTTGAGCAATGTAGGTTGGGCTAGCCCGTGCGCCGTCAAATACATGCAACTATTTAGATTGTTTATTTAGTATTTTTATTTGGTTCGAAGGATATCATGTCATAAGTTATTTAATTTCGTTATTAGGAGCATTTTTTGAGGTGTTGGAGACTTGATTAACAAGTATTAACATTACGTAATATTGTCTGGTAATACTTATGTTTTTCACATTCTTAAATTAAATTATAAAATATATTTTTTTAAAAAGTGAGAGGGCCCGTGAGGCCCACAGCCCACAGAGTAATAGTGTGGGCTTGATATTTTTTGGTCCATCATTTTGATGAGCCAGTCCAACCTAACCCATCAAATTCAAAGCTCGTGTGGGTTAGCCTAGATGAGCTAAACCGATCTGTATTGACAGCTGTGATAATTAGAAGAATTGGAGATCAATTATGTAACTGCAAAGGTCATACATACATTAAGAAACCTAAGGTCTCAGAAGATTATGGAGAACATTTTGTAGGTCCATTTGCCACGGCCCAGTTACAATCAGCTCAGGCAAAAGTGTCTGCTGGCCCAATAGTT
>NW_025874661.1:0-2404 GCF_002878395.1 Capsicum annuum | reverse complement strand
AAATATCAAAGGCATGGATTCATTAAAGAAATCTAAGCTGAGGACATGCATGATATAATGCGAACTTCACTAGTATCATGAGTTTAAAACTGGTCATACTCTTAAACATGAGTTTATACTTATCATGAGCTATTCAACATAAGACTAGAGTTCATAGATTCATAAGAGATAACTCGAATCACAGAGTGAAGCTGTTACATGCTTGCTAGAAGCTGAGAATGGGCTTGAGCACACATGATAGGTATAAGCATAGGCCTGTGGCATGGGTTTGTCAAGAAAGTGATGGATTTGGTATTGTAATAACTGAAATCCGAGGAATACTCTATAGTAAGAAGGGATCACTATCTCATCATAACTCATTATTGACATGTATCACAATCTAATTCTCAAAACTCGATTTAATTCTTCACTAACCATCTCCTCCTTAGGTCAAAGCTGGTATTCTAAGTATAATGGTGTACTCCATATCCTCGAGATTAAGCCATAATGTCATCATTTTATTATCTACATATAAATGCTAAACTCACAAGAATAAACTAATTTTGAACTTACCGACTTCATTCTTGAAAAACCCATCCATATGCCATCCTTAATTCCTAGCTTCAATAATCATCATCAAAGACTTACACTCTCATTTGCAACCATATATACATCTCTAATAACATAATCATAGCCTATCAAGATCACACTTCTATACTTATATTTTTCCCAAACTATGAGAATAACATCATACTAAAAAGACTCAACATCTTCAGTTATAACTCCTTAACTTAGCTATCAAGAACAACATAAATTATCTAACTAGCCTTTCTCCACCTAGCAACTCAACGTTACTACTAACCATACAATATGCAATGTTCCTCCAAAAAAATGCAGCCCTATAGAACCTTGGGCACACCTTTACACCATACTTAATACGAACACATGATCTTATACTCTTGCATACACTGTTCAGGCCTACTAGATCACCTCTATATAACTAACATCAACAACCAAACCATCAACTGTTCAAACTTAATGGATGGAGCTAAACATGATTTACAGCCCAATCTCTCACAATTTTTACTTCAAATCTATAGAACATAGCATTAAGAAAAACTAGTACACAATGACAATCGATCATAATCATATGGACTATCTTATTCATAATCTGTTAACACATTCTCTTTCTTCACATCATTACTATTTACCTATCTTCACACCTAAATTACTTTCATAGCTCTATAAATTTCAACTAAACTTCCTCTTGTAATCTCAGGAAAGCCTAAATTAACAATACTCAACCACCAAGTACTTCCATCAAAACCTATACTTTTCTAGCACAACAAATACCATCAATAACTCTTTTCATACTTCAAGCAAACAACAAATCACCTTAACTAATTATCTTCTTCTCTAACTTTACTAGACTAACAAACAAGGGTATATCACTTCATTACTAATTCAATCATAAGCAAAAATTTAGCTATACATATTCAATAAATTGCCCTTACCACTATTCTTGCCACTACACTTCTAGACCCACAAGTTCACCTAACACAAGACTTTTAACTAAACGTTACTACTTCTGTCACTACACAAAAACCCACACTTTCAACTAACACCAGAACAATAAGTTTCTAGTGAATACAAATAGGCCTCAAACAACTTTACTAGACTTTGGTTTTGTGTTTTGATTAAGAAAATCATATGAATAACAAAGAAACTATGCTAGTGAATCGAAATAAGCCTCACATGGCTTTACTAGACTTTGATTTTTCACAAACATAATGATAGCAAGATTCCATAATACAAGAGATAAAAACTTGACACACAACATTCAACGATATAAGAATACACCGTACTCTATCTTAATTAAATAACTCATAAGAACGAGGGCATAACTTAAATTTGAAGGACTTATAACACTCCAAAAGGCTCCTCTCAAGACACTTTATGAAACTTCTAAAACTTCTGCCAACAAATATAAGAGCATTATCTGGGGAGGAAATTGGAACTTGCCGAACATGTCACCTCAAGAACACTACATAGATAGAGAAGTATAGATTAACATTATGGATTCTGAGGAGAAATTTGAAAGCATATCTAACTCCAGCTTAGTGCATGATTTCTATAGGCCTGATAGAGCACTTTAGTTTTTGAAACTCAAAAGTACTGAAAAGATACTTTTGTAGCTCTCTTACAATTCCATAACTATCTATGGAGAATTAAGCTCAACTATTGCTAATACCTTGGAAATAAAGCAGAGATGGCCTTACTAAAGTAAGATGAGAATCTGTATAAGTTTCTTGGAGATCTTTTCCATAGCATGATTTAAGAATTGAAAGAATGGAGACATTTCCTAAATGCCCTATAACCTCTCGAAGAAAAGTACAGATATCTCCGTACTGTTCCGCAAGACTCT
>NW_025874660.1:0-1222 GCF_002878395.1 Capsicum annuum | reverse complement strand
CAATTACATTACATATAAGCACCTACATGGGTACAACACATAGATAGCCATTTTTCATGATTAGTTCCCACTCTTAACATCTATTTTGTACCATCATTTACTATCCAACCCAATTTGAAAGAGTTAAGCCATAACCTACCCCAAAAGTCAAAACCAGTTCACTGCACTTTGAAATCATGATCTTACTTTTCACGCATAATTCCAAACTCCACTAAAAACATTAAATATGGAATCTATACATCAAAACAAAACTAACGACACCCATATTGACTACTTTTTGTTCAGGGTCAAACGAACTCCGAAACGATTTTCCGAAAAAGAAGGGAAAAATTGAAACTTTATTTCAAAAACATGTTCTCCACATTTTAAAAAAATTTACAACTGAAAACTCAAGTCAAATTGAGTCAAGTTGAGGTTCAAATTGAAGAAAATCCATTTTTATGCTTTACCGGGTAAAGTCTTTGAAATTCAGGTTAAAATCAAGAATCAAAGTTGTTTTGAATGTTAAATAGATTAAAAACTAGTAATTATAAGATAAAATATTATTCAAGTGAAAAAAAGTGAAATTGAGAGTTAAAATCAAGCCCTAAGATTTTTGAAATTTTGAGAAATTAATCAAGGAATTAAAGTAGAAAATGATGAAATCTCACCATAAATCCGTAATAGAATCAAGAAATAGGTGTTAATCTAGCTTTCCAAGCTCCCACAAACTTTACTTTTAAGCTGTCACACTATTTTAGGATTTAACACTTAAGAGGCAAGATGAAAAATGAGCAAAATGACCACAAAAGAGGGGAAAATCTGCAATTTATAGCAGAAAATCTGCTATAGCAGCAGTTTTTTTTAGAGTTAATCCGGACTTCGACAGGGTGCCCGAAATTCTTTCAGAGTCCGATATATACAAATAAACTATGCAATTGCACTAAATTCAACGTTCGGGACGTGTTGGCAAAGTCAAATTTTGAAAAAATCATCATTTTTAAGAAGTTGACCCCTGAAATCCGAAATTGTAATTTTTCAAATCGAGGGTCGAAATGAGATTTAAAAGCTGTAAAATCACATCAAATATGTTACCACCCTAAAATCGATATTCTGGATCTGCTGGAAATGTCGTATTTTTCATCCGAGGTCATTTCGATCAAATATAGGTCCCACACCTACATTTTTAATTTTTTAACTTTTCGATCAGTAGGTCGAAATGAGATCGAGTGCACCAGGACCC
>NW_025874659.1:0-2512 GCF_002878395.1 Capsicum annuum | reverse complement strand
TTATTACAATATGAGAAAAAAGTCATCTGTTGGGAGAAGTTTAAAAGCCTTGTTGGAGTATCATTTTTTATATGTATTTTGTTTATTTCATTATTGTTGATGCAGTTAATGATGTTGTTGGTGGGGTTGGTGTTGTTGGAACTTGTGGTGTTGTTGATGGTTCTGGCACAAAGGATGTTGCTTCTTTGTTGTTGATGATGTTGTTGGAACAAATGTTGTTTCTTTTTTATTGATGTTTATGCTGTTGTTGATGTTGCAACAGATGGAAAAACTGTTGGAACAAATAAAACCACCAGAAAGGCTTGTTTGATGTATTCCATTAGACTCCACATATATTGCAACAAACTCCACATCTGATGCAACAGATGGACAACATTCTTTTTGTGACATCAATTTTTTTCCTCTTCTTTATAGATATAAGGAACTGACAGTTGATCAACTTTTGATGGACTATCTCAAGAGGCTACAGTAAAGATGGGATCGGAGGAATAAACTGCTTGTAAATGGAATCACTTCATAGGTGGGAGGTATGTATTACTGATAATGTTATCGTGGAAACAGACATAGAGTGCACTGATTTTGTGAATGATGTTTTTACTAATTAGTCATAGATCGTTCAAACAAGATGTCTGCAATTTTACAGTTAAGTTTGGTAGGTCCGAACTAATAAGGCTGAGGGACCATGAATATGGTTCTGATAGCCTGTTAAGATTTAATGTCGGTTGTTGTTTATGTTTATTTGTCAAGCATTGTGAAGGAATCTAATTTTTGTGTCATTATAAAAAGATTCAATAGCGATTGGACTAACTTTTAGGGTGCATTGGACCCTTAGAGGGCCTTCGAAGCTTAGCACTGCATCTAATAAGAATGAAAAACCAATATATTTTTTGCCCTGGCCAAAATTTATATGGCTGGGTTGCTCGCTCGGGGTGATTATTTTATGCCAGAATATGCGATAGGAGAATTCTTTCAAAGAAAATGGGTAGTTGATGGAAGACTATATCATCTGAGAGCTAATTAAAAAAGAGAAATAAGGTAAAAAGCAACTTCTAATGAATTTAGCCGGTGGAATTATCTTAACAGATGCGAGATCTGAATCAAGTGCAAATATGAAAGTGTATCCGGTAATGTAATTTCATCTGTTGTGTCTCTGAAAGAAAAACAATGCAGATGGACACTTTGCTAGGGAGCTGTGTGGTCGGGATTATCACGTAGATAAAAAATAGGAGAAGACCAACAAAGAAGCCTCACGGGCATCGAGGGTAGAAATAGTGTACAACAAGTCTAGAAATTTATGCCAACAACAACTGCAGTTAAAATAAGAAATCTAAGTAAAGACGGCAAATTTCTGAATTTTAAATTTCATCCTATGCCTTCTTGTTTTTGTTTCTGATCAGGTCCACTGCCGTTGACCTGATCGGAACCACAAATGAGATTGAAAGAAAAATAGAGTATCATTGCTTCCTTAGCAATATGGTTATAATTGATTGTGTTTTCTTGCCTTGACATGCTTTCAATATGCCTTGGAGAAGATCAGATGCTTGCTGTAGTATGTGAATCCCGATAATTTGTAAGCTTGCCTCCAGCTTGTTAATTCTGTATTCAAGCTGGTTGTTGCCCTCTTCGAAGTTGGTAAGGAGTTCCTCGTCTCTTGTGAGCTCGATCAGGAACACTACCTTCAAAGTTGTGGCATTCTAGAAGCCCTTCAGAACAGTTTCTTCAGAAGCTTTAAAGGATACATGGAGGGTCTCTGTGTTTGTTTTAGGTCAAAATTTGTTGATTCACGTTGAAGATGTGGTCCCAAAAGTTGAACAACACACTTTTATCTATTGTTGCTCCATGCATCTTGCTCAACCAATTTGATAAATTAGTAAGCATGGAGTTACATAGCGTGTGATCTAAATCGGCTCTACCATTACTATCAACCGTTACGTAACTCTTAGCTCATTACTCTATCAATAAAATATGACAAAGTTAGTGCACAAATAGAACGAGCTCAATCTCTCAACCTTTCTGCTGATTGCTCTTCTCTAATATAGATGACAAGATATCTGCTATGCAAAAGTCTATACCGTCGCCAGACATGTTCCTAAGCAATCATGTCTGATGATGGTGTAGACTTTTGCATAGCAGATATCTTGTCATCTATATTGGAGAAGAGTGATCAGCAGAAAGGCTGACGGATTGGGCTTTTTTCTATGTGCACTAACTCGGGCATATTATTTTGATAGGGTAATGAGCTTGGAGTTACGTAATGTTTGATAGGCTTGGTAGAGCCAGTTTAAATCACATGCTAAGTAACTCCATGCTTACTAATTTATCAAATTGGTTGAGCAAGATGCATGGAGAAATGCTCGATAAAAGTATGTTGTTCAACTGTTGGGACCACATCTTCAACGTGCATAAACAAATTTTGACCTAAAACAAACACAGAGACCCTCCATGTATCCTTTAAAGCTTCTGAAGAGAAAGTTTTCTGAAGGGCTTCTAGAATGCCATAACTTTGAAGGTA
>NW_025874658.1:0-1430 GCF_002878395.1 Capsicum annuum | reverse complement strand
ATCCAATAATTTTTTTCCCAATTATTTCAAAATCATGCAATACTTCCCTTAAAATTTCAATATTACCTTCATAGTGGACACATTTATGGCTGGGGTGTCAAACTTCTTTCAGTGTCACTACTGCTTCTTTCGCTGAAAATTTGGTCAAGAAGAAACATGGTCTATAACGGTATGTAGGATATTTAAATGTCTATATCTATAATCTATAATCTTAATCTATATCTATATCTATATCTATATATATCTATAATCTATATCTATATCTAGATCTATATCTATATCTATATCTATAATCTATATCTATATCTATATCTATAATCTATATCTGGAATATATTAAAAGCGCGAAGATCCTTAAAAGAGTGATTTGAACTTTTTACCCTTCATTAAAAGACTCTTCTTCAGACAAAATTGACTTTTCACTATATTTTTAAAATTTATTATTTAATTTTTTTTATTATACTAACTAGACTTCCTAAAATATATGGGACTCCTAAAATACATGGTAGAAGAATTAATAAATATTTTCCTTTCTACTAGATTTCCTAAAATATATGAGACTCCTAAAATATATGGTAGGAGAATTAATTAATATTTTTCTTTCTACTGTTCAATTAGAAAAAATACTCCTAAAATAGGACTCTATTAAGGAAATATTTTTATAAATATTGAGATGTACGTTAAACTAGAGAACAAACCGGTTTGCGTATTGGGAGAATATAATTGATGATCATCTAACTTGATTTGATTTCATGTCTAGATTGGTGGATGCCTGTTTTTCAAACCCTTAACTTCTTCACTATTTTTGTCAGCATAATAGAATTCAACATGTGTGTATATATATATCTTATTTGTTTTCATTCAAAATCGTTCTTTAGGGTTGAAATTTTCGCTCAGCCAAGAATTAGTTGGATAAAAATCGAAATTTTGTGATCACTATTATATTTTTTTTTATAGTTTACAGGTCGTAGATGAATGTCAGTTGACTCTAAAGAATTTCTTGTGTAAAGGTTAATTTTAATTGTATTGTTTTGATATCTTTATTATCTTATTGTTTTATTTTAATTTACAGATGCTAGATGAATGTGAGTCGACTTTGAAATCTTTTTTCAGGTAAAAGTTAGGTTTAATTATATTTTCATAATATCTCTATTAGTTTGTTATTTTATGTGTAAAATTTAAGTTTAATTGTATTGTTTTGATATCACTTTTATCGTATTATTTTGTTGCAGTTTACAGGTGATAGATAAATGTTGGTCACTTGAGAAAATTTTTTATGTACAGGTTAGATTTAGTTGTATTATTTTGATATCTCTATTATCGTATTATTTTGTTATTGTTTACAGGTGGTAATGAGTGTCGAACGATTTTGAGAAAATTTTTGTATGTCAAGATTAGATTTAATTGTAATATTTTGATGTTTCTACCATT
>NW_025874657.1:0-1987 GCF_002878395.1 Capsicum annuum | reverse complement strand
GATGTAGAATATAACTATAATGAAGAAGATAAAAAACAAGTTCAGAAAATAAAAATACTTTGTAAAGAATTACCAAAATTACAATTCCCAGACGAAAATAAAAAATTTACATATATAGTAGAAGCAGATGCAAGTGAATATAGTTATGGAGGAGCACTTAAATATAGGTATGAAAATGAAAAAATCGAACATCATTGTAGATATTATTCAGGAAAATTTAATGAAACAGAAATAAAATGGGAAATAAATAGAAAAGAATTATGTTCATTATATAAATGTTTATTACCATTTGAACCATATATTGTATATAAAAAATTTATTGTGACAACAGATAATACCCAGGTTCGATGGTGGTTAACAAGAAAAATACAAAACTCAGTTGCAACAAAGGAAATTCGGAGATTAGTATTGAATATATTAAATTTTACATTTACGATTGAAGTAATCAAAACTGACAAGAATGTTATTGCAGATTACAAATTAAGATAAAGCTACTCAAACTGATTTTCCAATGGAAGAAGTTGATGTCAAAGATACCCAAGCAGATTTAATATTACAAGTGTTTGAACAAATAAGTTATTACAAGAACGAATTATTACATTAACTACTAAAGTTACAAATGTAAAAGTGCAGGTTGAGCACTATAAAAAACAAGAAGCTATTAGCAAAGATACTGTGCAGGAAAAACACATTAAAAAACTAGACCTAGAAGGTGACGATGAGAAATACCTAAAAACTCAAATTACTAACGAAATTACAGTTACAACTGCAGGTGCAAGTGATATATCCAAGGGAAAGAATATACTCACTCAAAATAAACCTGAACCACCAAAGAAAAAGAATTATAACCTCAACCAGATATTCTCAAAACCATACACACCAAATATACAAAAATCAGAGTCATCTATACTCCCCAGATACACACATATTCCGAATCACTCAATCAACAAAACAGATTTATAACCATATCACCCGTACATATATTGATAATATTTATACCTTACAAAAATTGTTAAATACAAAACCTATCCAGAGTAAAGATTTAGCAAAACAAAACCAAGGATACATTACACAAATGTCAGAACTATAACAAACTTATTGCTTTGCCTGGCACCAGTGAAAACTTAATTTCTTCATGTTACTATTATGGACTATTATCTATAGTTTACACAATTACTGGAGAAGAGTTAACAAGAATTCCAGATATTCACAAAAAATTTATGGGATTATAAAAGGATTACGATGGGACAGTTATTCTATGTCCATTTCTACTCAGCACCAGCAGAAATATTGTTTGATGAAATAAAACATACAATTACTGTTGTCAAGATAGGAATGACATGAGATTATATTATCCCTGAAGAAATATGCGAACAAGAAGAGATAATCAAAAATCAGATACCGAACTTCTACCGAAACAAGAGAGTTATTGGACTTAGCAGTATATTGACTGAGTTAGCAAATAATTATATAAATCAAAACCCAGTTTGAATTTACTATAATAGCAATCAATTATTGGTTTACTCTACTTGTAAAAATATTAGAGAAAATGACAGAGAAGAGATAAGAAAATGGGTCATAACGATCCTAAAACCAGAAGAGTTATCAGTCGTAAGATCTATTACGAAAGGAGTTATTTCAGAAGAAGCTATGGAAAAATTCTGTAAACAGGTTGGCCAAAGATACGATGACCACATATGCAGCAGGTGTAGTGGCAGACACAAATTTATTTTAGATGTGATACTACAATAGCAAGAAGATAAAAAAGAAGCAATAATGAAAGAAGACAAAATATTAATGGAAGAAAGTGACATATGAAGATAGAAAGAGACATATTGAGAAAAGATGAATTATCTTTACGTAAATAAATTATGTAGTTATTATTTTTGACTTTTTGAGTCTTTGATTTTTTGTCTTGTATAGCTTTATAGCCTTTATAGCTTTATAGCCTTTTTGACTTTCTGTAACATGTGAATTATTAAGTAGG
>NW_025874656.1:0-1279 GCF_002878395.1 Capsicum annuum | reverse complement strand
TCTATATTTTCTAATTCATCTTCTATCCAATTAGTACTTAGTAAGTCATCTTCATAATCAAATATTTTTTCCCATAGTATTTTCTTTATGCCTTCTAATTCTAAGTCTTTTATGATATATAAAACTAGTATCTTAGTTTCATCAGATAGGTATCTTGTCATATTATCCATATTATGCTTAGGTTTCTACGAATAACTTGGATAACTTGGAATTTGATTCTAGTAATTAATTGCTTTATCATAGTATGTATTGATTGTTTGTTTTAATCTTAATATCTCCTCTATATTTTCATTAAGGAATTCTATATATTTTATATCTTTAGTTCTCATATATTCTTCTAAATTTGTTTTCATTAGTTTTTCTATTAATTATATATTTTGCATATCCATTTTCCGATATTCTAAATATACATAATCTATCATTGTTGATATGTAGGTTTGGTATGTAAGTATTTGTAAGAATAAGTAGGTAGGTGAGGTATGTAATTTATTCTAGTCATAAAATATTTATCAAATATTTTTTTCAATATGATTTTTCTTATATCTACAATTTCTATATTCTTAAGTACATACAAAACAAGTATTTTAAATTTATCTACCATTTCGTCAGATAAATAAGTATTCATTTTTCATATGATGCTTTTTCAAAATATTCCATTCAATCATACACATAACAAAATATGATCATTTTAGATTACTATATACTAGATTATTCTTAAATAACACGTTCTTCGGTCACTATTAGCATGGTAATCTGGATACTTTTTCCTTAAACAACAGCTCTACTCTGGCTACTCCCCTATTACGGGTTTCTTGCCTCACAGTTTTCACCTTCAGGATGGCATAGTTCTTAGGAATTTTTCTCCTTTTCCACTTTGCTAATAAACTTCTTAACATGCTATTTTTCGAATAATTCTACTATAAAGTAGCTATCATGAACTTATTTTATCATATCATGATTGTCAGGAATTTATGAATTTAGCTATTCATAATCGTAAATAAATATACCTGTTCTGGTAGGTTTGATAATTCCGGGCTTTGTTTATCCATAGTTTTTCCTTGGAAATATATTTGTTTTCTATTAAATATTTAAAAGTTTTTTGTTTATAAAAGAGCAGGCTTGCTTTCAACACATAAAAGTCTTACCTCTAACTGAGCAAATTGCTCTGCTATTTATAATCCTAAAAAGAAAATGTGTATCCTGTTCTATACTATTCCTAACTTTACACGTATCCTACTTAATAATTCACATGTTACAGAAAGTCAAAAAGGCTATAAAG
>NW_025874655.1:0-2453 GCF_002878395.1 Capsicum annuum | reverse complement strand
GCCTGCAGATGGAGTAAAACATTTCTATCGGATTCTTTGGCTTAAATTTCACTTGCTCTTCAAGTTTCAAATAAAATTTATCTAAAAATAGATCTCATCGATTGATTATTTGACAAATCTAAATCTGAAGCCGAGCGACGACGACGACGATGGAGCGAGGCACCTCCTTGTTCTTGCCTCACTATCTTAGTGGAGATGTGTTTCTTAATATAAACAAATGAAAGCTTCTTTCTCCCACCAATATGGGAGAATTTAGTAAACTTTTCTATTTGAGCACACTTTTCATTTTAGTGTGGACTCAATTTTTCTCCACTATTTTCCCCTCAATTTTTCATTCACACACACCTTGAACCCAATAATCCCCACATGAATAGGGAATGGCTATCGTATAAAGAATTTATAGACAAGTATGTGATCATTCAACAAAGACTGATTGCATCTGGATAAGTGAATTTTCCTTTGAACTTTTCGTAGTGAACATGCATCGGATGCACTCGTCAATTGGTAGATTTGATATCTTTGAGCTATCGAGCTTTAATGTACACCTAGACAACACATTTCACACAACTAACCTTTTACTATTTATGGTTCTCACTTTTTTGTTCTTTTCAACTATGAACACATCCCGGTTTTATGAGAGTTTTAGAGAATAAACCTTTATTAATATGAGAGCTTTAGAGAATAAGCCTTTATTAACATTCTCCTTTAAACAGCTTCCACTTCTCCCTCACATAGGTAATTTTTAACGTTCAATCCTATAGATTAAACTATTTGGTCAAATCTGCCAAATTTAGATAATCATTAAAACCTTCACACCATAAGTCTTATCTTTATTTTCGAAACATTGTTTACATCGTGAGAATGAGTTGGGTAAATTAACAATGTTGAACCTGTTAGACACAACTTTGTTAAATCTCCTTGAACCTAGATATTGGGATCTCCAGTCTTCTAGGTAGATTTATTGTCATGCTGACTTGTCTTAGGCCTTAAACCCATTCCCTTGGATGTCCTTTCAACTCCTTCGCTAGACAGGCCTTTAGTAAGTGGATCTGACACATTATCCTTTGACTTTATATATTCAAAAGTGATAATTCCATTAGAGAGAAGTTCTCTAATAACATTATGTTTTCGTCTTATGTGATGAGACTTATCGTTGTACATCATGCTCCCTGCCTTACCTATTACTGCTTGGCTATCACAGTGTATACATACTGGTACCACTAGTTTAGGCCAATAAGAAATATCTTTCAAGAAATTCTAGAGCTATTCTACTTCTTCACCGGCTTTATCCAATGCGATAAATTCAGATTCCATTGTGAAGTGAGCAATACATGTCTGTTTGTATTATTTCCAAGAGACAGCTCCTCCATCGATAGTAAATAAATATCCACTTGTGAATTTTACTTCGTTCTATCTAGTGATTCAATTTGCATCACTACATACTTCAAGTACCGCAGGATATTTATTATAATGCAAAGAATAGTCTTGAGTGTAGTTAAGATACCCCAAAACTCTTTTCACTGCCATCCAATACTCTTGCATACTCCAATTGTGAGTCACTTTCACTTTCATTCTTTCGAATTACGAAGCTCACTTACAATGGAGTCTTGGTAATACCAAATTCCATATACTTGAATTTATCAAGTACTTTCTTGGTGTAGTGAGACGTGACAATGCCAATCCTTGGGGAGTTCTATGGATTCTTATTCCTAAGATCACATCTGCAACTCTAACGTTTTTCATATCAAACTTGCTCTCGAGCATTCGTTTTGTAGTATTTATGTCTGAAATTTCTCTACTGATGATCAATATATCATCCTTATACAAACAAATAATGACTTGGTGATTTGAAGTGTCTTTAATGTAAACACATTTATCACATTCATTTATCTTGAACCTGTTTGCTAACATAGTTTGGTAAAATTCGCGTTCCACTGTTTAGGTGCTTGTTTTAGTTCATAAAGTGACTTAACAAGTTTATACACCTTATTTTCTTTTGCTGAAACCACAAAACTCTCAGACTGTTCCATGTAAATTTCTTCCTCCAATTCTCTATTTAGAAATGCTATTTTCATATCCATTTGATGGATTTCAAGATCATATACCGCCGCCAAGGCAATTAATATTCAAATTGACATTATCCTTGTTACAGGCGAGTATGTATTAAAGTAATCAAGACCTTTCTTTTGTTTAAAGCCTTTTACTACAAGTCTTTCCTTGTATTTGTCAATAGTACCATCCGCTTTCATTTTCCTTTTGAAGATCTATTTAGAACCTAGAGGTTTATTACCTGGAGAAAGATCAACCAGTTCCCACGTATGGTTGTTTAAGATTGAATCAATCTCACTATTGACTGCCTCTTTTCAAAATGATGAGTTTGAAGACGACATCACTTCTTTAAACATTCGAGGCTCATTTCTAAGAGAAATGTTACAAAATCCAATCCAAACGAA
>NW_025874654.1:0-3317 GCF_002878395.1 Capsicum annuum | reverse complement strand
TATAAAACATATACACATGTATACGTTAAATATACATGTCTATAGAAGATATTACACACATATACGCACCATTCAATGTATATGTATTACTTTAAATAAAACATATACTACAATATATATACATACACTACAATATATATACAATTTATAAAACATATACACATGTATACATTAAATATACACATCTATACAAGAAATATACACAAATATACAAAACATATGCTACTTAATATAATAAATTAATAATACTTGGTAGTAAATTAATAATATATTAGAAGTAATTTTTAAATTTAAAGTAGAAATTCAATTTAAATCACTAAATGAAAAAAATTACAAAGTAAGGACTAAGGAGTGAATGAATGTTGAATTTTATTGATTGCGAAATGATTCAAAATTTATAATTTACATGAATGAAAAATCTACAAATTATCCATCATTTTTTCCAACTCATTCATGTTAATATTAACGGGAACTTGCATAGGATAGTCAAAGTCAACGGGGGCAAATCATGCATTGGACTTGATTCTGCTAAGTTCTCCTGTGAAGACATAATTTCTTCAAATTTTAGCTCGTCGTTCGGCTTCGTTTCCATTCCTTGGTTTCTTCTTTCAGCTCTAATCCAATCTCTAAGGCAAAATAGAACATCCATTGCATTGCTTCCCAATGAGTGTCGGTTGTCTCCAAACTGTTGTCGTCCCTGACTAAAGGCGCTCTCTGATGCAACGGTTGACATTGGAACATTCAAGATATCTCTAGCTAATCTTGAAAGCACGGGATATTGTGTTTCATTACTCCTCCACCAATCCAACGTGCTGATCCGTCGTCTGCGATCCTCTGGCGGCGACCGAAAATAATACTTCAGCTCTTCTCGATAAGTTGATGTGTAAGCTTTGTCATTAACACTGTTCCAATAAGGTAAATCACAAAAGGAATCAGGAAAATTGCTATGTGCCGTCCTTTTAGAAGATGATGGCTTCTCGGGAGGATGAGGAGCGACAGTTGGAGTGATATTTGTAGGTACGGCTAAATCAAATAAATCAACAAATGAACCGCAATGTTGGTTAAAAGTCAGTGTAATAGGAACTCTATATTTATAACAAGTTTTTAAAAAATCATACGTAGAATTCCATCTAATATCAATTTCCTCAGGCATCAATATCGGTGCAAGTCCATTTTCTTGAAATTTAACTTTAAATTTTCTAATTCTTTTTCTTCGATTATTTCCTTGAATAAACCAACAGCAATACGGATTTTTTCAATATAAAGGTCAAAAAACTCAAGACCATCTTTTACAATTAAATTATATATATGACATGCACACTTAATATGAAATTTTTCATGCAACGACGGAGATAACTTAAATTTTAATTTTTTTTATAGCAGTCTTGTTGTTAGAAGCATTATCAAAAGTAATACATAAAACTTTATTTTTGATACCATAAAATCTGACAACTTTAAAAATAGAATCAGCAATAAAATCTCTAGTATGTTTACGATCTTCATTATATAAAAAAGCAAGAATACGTTTTTGCATCACAAAATTACTATCCATCCAGTGACAAGTAACGGTTAAATAATCATTTTTATTTACAGAACGGTTAAGATCAGAAGTTAGGGACAATCTACATTGAATATTTTTTAACAATGTTGATAAATAAAAATAATATTGTGAATGAATTCTAAAAATATCAGATCGACAAGTATTTGTAGGAACACTATTAAACATAGGATTATAAATTGCTTGAATCTAATGAATAAAGGCATCAAAAGAAGGAAAACTAAAAGGCAAACAACCCACAGCTATCATTTTAGTCATTTCTTCCCGATCCCTCAATTTATTATACTTCTTCGTTACCTGGCCGATTGCTGGGTCCATTCTAGTTTGCGTTGGCCCACCAACATCCCCACCACCTCGTACAATATTTAACTCTCTTTCATGAGCATCACCTATATATCTCATTAACGTATCTGTACCCCTTTCTTGCCTTCGCTTTTATGCTTATATATTTGTTGACAAATATAGCATTGCACCTCAGTATCTGATATACGTTCAAAAAATTGTCATGTAATACTAGTTGTTTTACGAGCTCTTGAGACACGGGGAGGACGGGAAGGAAGATTAACCGATTCAGATCTAACGTTAGCATTTCCTACTGCGGGTGTTTCACCAATATTTTCATCATTTTCGTCTAAATTAACCGCATCTACTTCATTTTCTTCTTCTATACCGTAATTTTTCTAAGCTTCTACATAATCCATATCGTGAGCACCTACACCTAAAGGTACACCTACTTATTCCTCAAAAGGTTGACTAAGCAATGTTGGAGGCACACAGGTATATCTGCTATTTGAACTACCTCTACCACTAGTAATTCGCTTTTTACAACCACTACCATTTTCGGGACAAAATTTTTTAATTCCTTTAGTAGTGAGGTTTTTTAATTTATCCATAATATAAATTAAACCAAAAAAATTCAAAATGCACAAATATAATAAAATTAAATATTCAACAATTAATACACTAAATAAAAATTAAACGTAAGAGATGGAACGACAATACCAAATTTTGCAAGTATCCGAAGGTTGCGACTTTAGAAACTTCCACTCGTACTTTGTAATCGCAAAATTAAAGTGAGCATTTTAGGAAATTAAATTTATAGAATATTTGAGAATTGAGATTTGAGAGAGAATAAGATTTAAGAGAATTAAAAATTGTGTGAAAAATGATTTGAAGGTGTAGGGTATTTATAGAATTTTTTTTGGGATTAAAAAATAATTTTAAAAGTTTTTTTTTTTTAATTAATGGGCCCAAACTAGCCGTTTGGACCAAAAAACGGCTATATAGCCATTGGGCCAACAGCTAGTTTGGCCCAAAATCCAAAAATGTAAAAAAAAAATAAAAAAAAATGGGCTGGGTCGGTTAACCAACGGGCCCCAATCGGGTTGGGTCCGAGCCCAGTTAACCGGGCCTAAAACAAAAAAAATCGGCCCGATACCCGGTACCCTAAAGCCCTTGGGCTTATCGGGCCGTGTTAAATTGGGCCGATTTAATTAAATGGGCCGGTTCGGGTTAGATTGGGCCAGGTCAGTCCGACCCGTTTGACAAACTTACTTTGAATACAACAAATCAAACATTCAATAAAAAATAATCCCAATATAACTTATTCCATCATAACTTATCCCAACATAACTAATCCCGATATAACTTGTTTTCAAACCAAACGACCCCTAGGAAATTCATAATAAGAGGTTCGAAGGGGAATTGGGGGAAGGAAATTCATAATAAGAGGTTCGAAGGGGAATTGGGGGAAGATATG
>NW_025874653.1:0-1422 GCF_002878395.1 Capsicum annuum | reverse complement strand
CACATCTCTGAGCCATTATTAGCATACAAAAATCTCTGTTTCAAGACATATGTTTGGGACCACCATATCAATAAAACAATTCAAGAAAACTCATGTATACACATGCAAATAACTCTTTTGTCAATAGTTCAACAAAGCAATGGTGGTCATGCCCCAAAGTCTCTTTCTCATGCAATGCTTCTCTTTGACTCAAAATATAGTCATTGTTGACACCTAATTTTTGCCCTCCACGACTAAATTTAATCCTGAGTTTCTTTGAATTTTAATAAAATCGAAATAAATATTTCATCCAAATAAAAAAAATAATATATATATTTTTTCGTACGTGATTTTGTCATTTTAAGTAGCGATTATATACTATCGTGTTTAAGTTATACGAGATTATATAATTTGTTATTTAAATATTTATTTTACAAAATATCGGATTTAATTAAGGCTCATCTTGAAAATAAATTTAGATAATTAAGTCTTGATTTAAATATAATTTATTCTTACAAATAATCTATCTGGAGAAATACTTGTTTGGTTTTATTAAACCGAGAAGCTCAAGATTAGAAAAAGCGTTAATCCATATCGAATTTTGATTCAATTTAGTCGATTCATTAAAATTGGACCTTAATTGAAATTGATTTGACCATAATTGCAATGCAATTGGTCAATTGGGTTTTAATTAGACTAAATTTTAAATGCAGTTGTCTAAATTTTCCCTTCTTGGCTATTTGATAAATAGCCAAAACAGCCCATTTCCTATCCCTTCAGCAACCTATTTGTTTAATGGGAAAAGGACATGGCATGGCCATTTTAAAAAAGAAAAACCCATAATTGACAAATTCGGACAACCTTGGCCAGTCGGCTAAAATAATCTCATTTTTTAGCCATTTGGCCCAATTGGGTACATGCAGTCTCTATACTCAATTGATACACTTTTATACCACATTGATACACTTTTAAATTATATTGATAAACTTTTTAAAAAAGACAAAGGAAATTCTATGCAAGCGCATGCAGTCCCTATACCCAATTAATACTCTTTTATACCACATTAGCACACTTTTATACTACATTGATACCCTTTTACTTTTATATTATATTGATACACTTCTTAAAAAAGAGAAAGGAAATTCTATGCAAGCACATGCAGTCCCTATACCCAATTGGTACTCTTTTATACCATATTAATACACTTTTATATTATATTGATACACTTTTATACTACATTGATAACTTTGATACCGCATTGATACACTTTTATACTAGATTGATACACATATGCGAGTGACGAGGCTATTTTCTGGAATTAAAACCTAATTCGCGAGTGCTATTTACGGGTATTAAAAATTTGGGTGCTAATTTTGTAGAATTAGTTTATTTTAGGTGTTATTTTTGTCCTTTCCCCTTGTTTAATTATGTTAACCAGCCCAG
>NW_025874652.1:0-1804 GCF_002878395.1 Capsicum annuum | reverse complement strand
ACAAACTTGAAAACACACCATTATTTAACTTACTCAAACGATAGATCGTAAATAGCCTCTCATCAATAGCCTACAGTAAAAGTAGGTTACATATTTTTTTTTACACAAACTTTAAAGATTACATATTTATTTTTAATACACAAACTTGAAAACACACCATTATTTAACTTATTCAAACGATAGTTCCTAAATAACCTTTCATCAATAATCTATGGGAAAAGGGTCAAATATGCCCCTCAACTTTGCGAAAAGGTTCAATATACTCTCCGTTATAAGTTTGGTCCAAATATGCCCTCGCTGTTAAATTTTAGGAGCAAATATACCCCTAAACTTTGCGGAAGGGTCCTAATATACCCTCCGTTAAAGGTTTGGTCCAAATATGCCCTCACTGTTAAAGTTTTGGAGCAAATATACCCCTAAACTTTGCGAAAATGTCCAAATATACCCTCCGTTACAACCCATAATAATATTATTATTATTATTATTATTATTATTATTAATAATAATAATAATAATAATAATAATAATAATAAAATTCAACTTTTACACAAATAAATTCGTTCAGACACATGAATCGTACGTAAAACCTGTACATGTTTCAATTGAAGTTGATGTGCATAGCAAAAATACGCAACATATATGATATTAGTGGCGGAACTAAAATTTTACTAAGAGGATTCAAAATATAAAGAAGTAAATACATGAACTTAATTACCAAAGGAGCAACGTCTATTATATATACGCAACAAATAATTTCAATCATATATAAATTTTTCCGCCTATACTTGATAATATGAACATAACTTTTCTAAATTTGAATCGAAAGAGTTTAATAAAACACTTTGACACATGTTTAAGTTCTCAATTGAAATAAATCACAATTCACGTATTTGAACTGAATTTATTTATGTAAAAGTTAAACTTCATTATTATTATATATACATAAAAATAATTTCAGTCGTATATAAATCATTTCGCCTCTGCTTGAGAACATAAACTTTTCTAAAATTTAAATCGAAAGAGTTTAATAAAACACTTTAACACGTGTTTATGTTCTCAATTGAAACAAATCGTAATTCATGTGTTTGAACTAATTTATTTGTATAAAAGTTAAAAAAAATAAAGAATTAATACATGTTCTGAATTAATGCCTAACCGTATTAAAGTTTTATGTTACAGCAACATATACTATTGCGTAAATATAACAGCTAATCACATTGAAAATGACATACTCATGCATGCATGTGAAAGAAATAGCTACTTATAAAATTTGATGAAAGCAAATTAAGTTAAATGTTTTCAAGGATTCATGGTAAGTATTTTAACTTATTTCTCTTGAAAACTACAAATGCCTTCTGTAGCTATCATCAATATTCATTTGACAGGAAAAAAAAAACAAAAAATTCTTAAGAGGGGGCCAACATAGGTATATAGACATTGAGTAGAGATGACAAATTCACAACCGTAAAAAAAAAGACTTGATTTTTTACAAACTCAACCTATTATCAATACAATAACAAAGACAGAGTTTACAGTGCCGAGTCTTATTACCAAAATAACCTTCATCAGTAACAATCCTGAACTTCACAAAAAGGAACATTGCCAACGAATATGAGGCTCATAAGGACTAATTCGTCTAGAACAAGTTATACATAAAATTCCATCATTGCAATCTCTATTTGAATTGCATGTTCGATAACAAGTCAAATCATTACCAAATGGAAGAAGTAATTTTACTTTCATCTCTGCAACATCAATTGGTAAGTCTCTTAAAGCCATCACTTTAGGACCCCAAGAAATATTA
>NW_025874651.1:0-1407 GCF_002878395.1 Capsicum annuum | reverse complement strand
ATATATATATATATATATGTTGTATTTACATTATTATATTAAAGTGTGAAGGATTTTTGAGAAGTGATTTGAACTTTTTGCACTTCATTAAAAATCTTCGCAAGAGATGAAGTCTTCTAATTTTAAATAATCAAAGACTACACGTGCAGGTACATGCAATTAAACTAGTCTATTAAAAGTGCAAAGGACCTTAGAAATATTGTTTGAACTTTTTGCCCTTCATTAAAAGTCTTTGCTTTAAACAAAATCATCTTTTCACTATTTTTTCTAATATTTAAGAGTTGAAAATTAATTAAATATATTTATGGTAAAATTTATGATTTTGTAAAGACTTGATTTTAAAAATAAAAAAAGATTTTAAATATAGAAAAACAACGAAAAATAACCCCACCACAAATATGATAATGTATGTCAGACGCAAAAGTAATGATTCATCAATCATTTGAAATTTCCTGTGGTAAAATATATTTGTGATTACACTAAAATATATGTTTATATTTAGATTATCTATAATCTATAATCTATTTCTATATCTATATCTATAATATATTAAAAGTGTGAAGGGGCTTAGAAATGTCGTTTGAACTTTTTGTCCTTCATTAAAAGTCTTTGCTTTAGATAAAATTGTCTTTTCACTATTTTTTTCTATATTTAAGAGTTGAAAATTAATTAAATATATTTATGGTGAAACCTTTTCTAATTAGAAACATCAGAATTAATGACAACTGATACTTTTTTCATTAGTTTAAGAATTCTAGATCAACTAAATTTGATTTTAAGAAGATGTAATATTGTCTTTTTCTATATTACTCAAATAAAATTCTAATTATACATAAACAGTAATATATATTACAAAGCTTATAATACCCCAAAAGGCAAAATCATGCAGACCCAAAAAGGCAAAAACGTATTTTTTTTAATTTTTACTTTCTTTATTTTTTTAGTTTCAAATTCAATGGTCTGTTCCTAAAATTCTAATTATTCATAACACTAATAAATTAGTTAAAATTTTTATTTTATCTAAGTAATAAATCATAATATTTAACACTTCTAAATCAATTAAAATTTTACCTCATATAAAAAAAATCTATAATTCTATCTAAGTAATATTTTGATCATACTTTACTACAAAAATACAGCCTTTCTTCAACTTCTTCTTTCCTTTTTTATTTTGAATTTTATTGATTTTAATTTTAATTCAAGTTGTCTTCTTACATTCATTATCGTCATCCTTTATTCTTTTTAGTTAATAAATTTAAAGATTATATATGAATTATGTATAATCAACAATTGACATGTATTTTCTCTTTTAACAATTCCTTGTGTTTCTCTTTCAGTTGCAAATTTTTCATAGAAAAATTAAACGAAACAAGCGTGTTGTTGCCGAATGAAGTAGCCAAAAAAAAA
>NW_025874650.1:0-1998 GCF_002878395.1 Capsicum annuum | reverse complement strand
TAGGCCATCATTGACCAATCATTACCTATTTTGTCCACTAGTAAAGGGAGACAAAGAAAGGAAAAATAAAGAATTATAGTAGCCGTTTGACCATGAAATTTTTTTACTTTTTTTCGGAAGATTATTTTACTTTCGTGAAAACAGTATATGTTTTGTCATGAGAATTTCAAATACAATTTGGAATTTTATTTGGAAAAGTGAAAATAAGTAAAACTTGTTTTCACTTTTTTCACTCCTACTTCTCTCACAAAATTTCAAAAAATAAATACAGTGTATATTTATGGCCAAACACAACTCCAACTTCAACTCTAATTTCATCTCCAAAAAATTATGATTTTAAGACCGAAAGGGACCGTAATCTTTGACAATTATGCACGCACCGTAACCACTACTAACATAACCTCACATTCACTACTCACCATTGGCCAATTACAAAAGATTAATACTTCTGCCGACGCCGCAACAATTAACTTCTGTTACAATTTTCTACCCCTTTTCTTTTAATCATCAGTTATCATCCAAAAGGGTTAGAAAGTTAATATGCGATACTAAAAAAAATTTATGGTTTTTACCCATTAAACCATTAATTGAATTAATTATCTAAAAATACTTTAAATTTTTTAATAAAATGTCAAAATATAGTCGAAACCTCGAAAACACAAACCAAATATGTAAATTGATTAAAAAGTCTGTTTCGAACCTATTGAAATTATTAAAACACTAATTCAAGATTGTCATGATCAAACATTAACCGCAATCAAGTTTAATTTTGTTAAAATTCAGGAATCTAATTAATGACTTAGATCACTATCGAGCACTCAGAATTGATACTACCTATCCCCACAAGTCATAATCCACGTATAAAAACTATAAGGAGATTTAAAATAAAAAAAATTCACAAAATGACTTAGGAGGATCGTTATAATATATAAATATATATATATATATATATATATATATATATATTATAAATTATTTTTCAAAATAAAAAAGGAAAACACCCTATCCACTTTAATACCCCCTCCCCCAACTTTGTTCTGCCTATCAACATTGTTCAATTGTTAGCTCCTCCATCTCCATCCTTTTTCTCACATGTCAATTCAAATTCATAGCTATTTTATTTTTTTCTTATGTTGTGGGTTGTTTAGGATTTGAATTACTTCATAATTTCAAAAAAAAAAGATAATTTCAGATTTATATAAATTTTATCAAAAAAAATGGAGTTCGTCAAAATTTTTTTTGACTCAATTTGATTTTCATTTTTCTGATGGAATTCTCTTCTATAACTTTAATGAAAATCTTCGTCAGACAACTCCGTTTTGGCTGGTCAATCATTTGATTGGTGCTTTTCTGGAAAAGAAAAGATCGACGATGACGATGGCATTGGTGATGGCAAAATGATGATAGGAAGAGCAAATGTAGAAGAAAGAATGAAAAATAGGAGTGGTGAGGGACGGTGGTAGAGGGGATTTGGCTAGAGAGGTAATGCACAGTAATTTGGTGGTGTGGAGTTGGAGAAGATACTGCCTTGGAGACGATAATGCCAAGGATTTTTCTTTAAAAGATTTTGGCTCTTTCGTTTTTTACTGGCTTGTAAATAAATTTTCTTGGCTTCATGCTCATCTTAGATGTTTATTACACTGAAAATGACATGTCAGCAAAAGGTGCTTATAGATATTTGCTATGAATAGTTGAAGTATTCAATAAATACAAATTCAAATTGAGGAGTTTAAGTGAATTAAGCAAATAACTTTAAGGGGCTACAGATGGTTTAAGCATGTTTAAAAAATGTATCTACTCATACATATATTGTATAGTGTGCATTAAGGGTGTTAATCGGATTGAGCCGGATTAACCCGGAACCAGCCCATTAAAGTTTTTCGGGTTGTGGGCCGAATTGGGTACGGGTTGGGGTTAAGTGGACTGGGTCGGGCACAACAGTAAAATTTTTAAAAATAGCCCTAAACCGGTCCACTTAACTCAACCCGGTCAAACCCA
>NW_025874649.1:0-1886 GCF_002878395.1 Capsicum annuum | reverse complement strand
AATCAACACCAGGGTGTTCTAACAAAGGCGATTCTGTATTTGAACTCAAATTAATTCGAGCTTCTTGATAAGAATGAAGAAGTACTTTTTAAAAAAAATTCTCTTTTTTTTTAAGCATTTCTTTTTTTATTTTTTTTTCTCTTAAGCAAATAAAAACAATAATTTGTCACATAGACTATTTTTTTCTCGATATCCGATGTTCGGTATTCGTATTTGGACCCCATAGCCAGCATTTCTTTTTATTTTTTTTCTCTTAAGCAAATAAAAACAATAATTTGTCACATAGTTTTTTTTTTCTCGATATCCGATGTTCGGTATTCGTATTTAGGTTTGGCTAAATTCAAATTCTACATTGATCAAGAGGTAAAATCAACACCAGCGTGTTCTAACAAAGGCGATTCTGTATTTGAACTCGAATTAATTTGAGCTTCTTGATAAGGATGAAGAAGTACTTTAAAAAAAAAAATTCTCTTAAGCAAATAAAAACAATAATTTGTAACATTTACCTTTTTTTTTTCTCGATATTTGGTATTCGTATTTGGGTTCGGCTAAATTCAAATTCTACATTGATCGAGAGGTAAAATCAACACCAGCGGCGATTCTGTATTTGAACTCGAATTAATTCGAGCTTCTTGATAAGGATGAAAAAATACTTGTTATTGATCTGCCACGTTTAGACTTCTGCTACAAAAATGAGACGGCATAAAAATAACAATTTTGTCACATTTGAGCTTTTTTTCCCTCCATATACTCAATGTCTGGTATTCATATCTTGGTTCGGTTAAATTTAAATTCTACATTGATCGAGAGGTAAAATCAACACCAGCGTGCTCTAACAAAGGCAATTCTGTATTTGAACTCAAATTCGAGCTTCTTGATAAGGATGAAAAAGTACTTGTTATGGATTTGCCATGTTTAGACTTTTGCTACAGAAACGAGAAGACATAAAAATAATAATTTATCACATTTAGTCTTCTTTTTTTCTCCATATATTTGATGTCTAGTATTCATATCTGGGTTCGGCTAAATTCAAATTCTACATTGAAAGATAAAATTAATACCAGTTCTAACAAAGATGACTCAATTTTTGGGCTCGAATTTAAGCTTCCTGATAAGGATGAAAAAGTACTTGTTATTTCGTCACAATCTTTATGATCCGACACGTTTAAACTTTTGCTACATAAACGAAAAGACATGAAATAACAACTTGTCACATTTTGGCTTTTTTTCTCCTTATATATTTGATGTTTAATATTCAAATCTGGGTTCGGCTAAATTCAAATTCTACATTGAAAGATAAAATTAACACCAGTTCGAACAAAGATGACTCTATATTTGGACTCGAATTCAAGCTTCCTGATAAGGATAAAAAAGTATTTGTTATTTCTGTAGACACGTAATTTTGTCCCCCTCAAAAGTTCGATTTTATTCATTTTTACCTTATCATATCATGTACCCTCACCCACGTGATTACATCCCACAAAAATACAAAAAAAGTAACTCTCAACAAAATCCCTAACAAACTTTTATTCTTTTAACATCCTAACAACCCTCCCCAATAAGAAAATGACTAATCACCCTCTACTTACCCCTACCTAACCCTACCCCACGTCATACCCCCCCCTCCCCCTCTTTTTTTTCTTGTCCAAAAAGAAAGGACCAAAGGGGGAAAATACAATATATACACACATACACACAAAACTAAAAGGGGGGCTCTCTTTCTCTGATCATCTTCTACACAAAAAAAAAATGGTATACACACTGAAATTGAAGAGAACCCTTTTTTTTTTCTTCTGGTTCCAGAACTCATTTTTTTTCTTCTTCATGACATAATCCCTCACGAACACACACTCCACTCAATGATATTAGGGGATTCATGGGAATTT
>NW_025874648.1:0-1917 GCF_002878395.1 Capsicum annuum | reverse complement strand
AATAAAATGAGAAATAAATAGAAAAGAATTATGTTCATTATATAAATGTTTATTAGCATTTTACCCATATATTGTATATAACAAGTTTATTGTACGAACAGATAATACACAGGTACGTTGATGATTAATAAAGAAAATACAAAATTCAGTTACAATGAAAGAGATTCGGAGACTAGTATTAAATATATTAAATTTTACATTTACAATTGAAGTAATCAAAACTAACAAGAATGTTATTGAAGATTACATATCAAGACAAAGCTACACAGACTGATATAATAGAAGATGATACTTTAGAAAAGATACTCAAAACCCTAACTACGCTTTCAATGAAAGTGGACAGTATGGGTAATGAAATAGAAAAGCTAAAGACTTATGTAGTTAAACTGAAGTCTAAAGCTATGAATCAGATAACTCAGCAGTGTGCAGAGCTATGTCGATCGGAAGACATCAAAATTAGAGCTAAAAGGAGACGTTGGGAAACTCCATAAAACCCATAACGTTTATCAATCTACAATTGCAGGTACAAGCAGAGAAGTTAGAGAATAAAGATATCAGAACATGAACATGAATAAGATATTTGAAAAATCATTTATACTAAAAACACAAAAAGACCCCTTGTTCATACCCCCACAAACTACCACATATCGAGAATGTTTAAACCAAGATAGAAAAGCCTATAACCATATAACTCGAGCATACATAGAAAATATCCACAAAATATAATCTTACCTAAACCTTAACCCCAGAGCTACAAATATCCAAGAATTAAATACAAACTATATACCCAAAAATTACAAGGTTACAACAAGTTAATCGCATTACTGAAAACCAACCCAAGCTTAGTTAAAACTTATTTCAATTATGAATTATTAAATACCGTATATACCCAAGATGGATATGAACTAACAGCTATAAGAAAATAACCAAAGGAAATCTTTTTTTTATAAAGTGTTATACTACATCAGCAGAGATATTATATGATGAAATCAAACCAGTTATACAAGTTGTAAAAGTAGGATTAACCATAGATATGATTATACTAGAAGATATTGTTCAACAGCCAGAGATACCTAAAGTCGAGATACGTAATTTTTATGCAAATAAACAAATTTTTGGAATATCTACAATTGTTCAAGAATTAGCAAATAATTATATCTATGGAAACCCTATATGGAGCTATTATTCAAGAGATCATCAAATGATTTATTCAAATTCAAGGAAACTACGACAGTCAGATATGGAAGAAGCTAGATAATGAATTTTAACACTACTCAATCCAGAAAAAAATCAACTGCAAGAGCAATTAGGAAGGGTTTTATTTTAGAAGAATTATTAACAAGATATTGTAAGTTAATTAGACACAAATATCCAGACCATTTATGCTCGAGATGTAATGGAGAAGATAATATTATCCCAGAAGTTCAACTAGAATAAAAGAAGATAAGAACGCCATATGGAAGATAGAAAGAAGATAGAAAGCAACGAAGCAATAATGAAAAAATAAAGACAAAGAAGACAAGATAGAAAGCAACATGTGAATAGTTTTCTTGACTTTACTTTACGTAAAGATATTATATAGCTTTATTAGGTTAGAATTTTTTGGCAAGTGCCATAATTAAAGTTTTGTCTTTTTATACTTTTAGTCCTTTTCTACTTTTGAAAAGAAAGACTTTTTGTAAAAGTAGGAATAGTATATTGTTCACATTTAAAGTAGGAATAGTAAATAGTTTACATGTTTTTCACCTTTTTAGAGATTATAAATATGTAAGTCATCCGGCTAAGTTAAAGTCAAGACTTTCATGTGTTGAAAGCAAGCCTTCTTTTTTGTACACAAAAAAACTTTTGAATACTTAATAAAATCAGATATATTTTTAAGGAAAAGCTATGGATGAACAAAGCCCAGAATTATCAAAT
>NW_025874647.1:20797-27948 GCF_002878395.1 Capsicum annuum | reverse complement strand
GTCTTCTGAAGACTTTCGTACAAGACTTTCTTGATATTGAGAGATTATTAATAATGTTTTTTGAAGACTTTCGCTCTGTCAAGAATTTTTGCTGACGGTGTAGACTTTTGCATGGCGGATATCTTGTCATTTGCAGAAATTCTTGTCGTTGCAAAAGACTTTGAAAGGCATGACTAAGAATCTCTCAATATCATTTGATATTGAAAGATTACTGATGATGCCATCTGAAGACTTGCACCCTGACAAATATTTCTGGTGACGGTGTAGACTTTTGCATAGCAGATATCTTGTTATATATATTGAAGAAGAGCGATTAGCAAAAAGGCTGAGAGATTTAGCTCTTTTGATTTGTGCACTAACTTAAGCTAATTTTTTTGATAGGGTAACGAGCCAGGAGTTACGTAATATTTGATAGGCTTGGTAGAGTCGATTTAGATCACACACTAACTCCTTGCTTATTAATTTATCAAACTGGTTGAGCAAGCTTCATTGAGCAATGCTTGATAAAAGTGTGTTGTTTAACTACTGGGACCACATCTTCAGTATGCATCAACATATTTTGACCTAAAACAAACACAGCGACCCTCCATGAATCCTTTAAGGCTTCTGAAGAAAATGTTCTGAAGGCCTTCTAAAATGCCACAACTTTGAAGGTGGTGTTCCTGATCGAGCTTACAAGAGATCAGAAACTTTTGACCAACTTTGAAGACGGCAACAACCAGCTTGAATACAAAATCAGCAAGCTAGAGACAAGCTTGAAAATTGTCGATATTCACAAACTAGAGCAAGCCACTGATCTTCTCCAAGAAATGTTGAAAGTATACTAAGGCTATAAAACACAATCAATTATAACCATATTGCTATCGAAGTGATGATATTCAATTTGCCTTTCAATCACGTTTGTGGTTTCGATCAGGTCAACAACAGTGGACCTAATCGGAACCACAAACAAGAAGAAATGAGACGCAATTTAAAATTTAAAAATTACCGCCTTCGCTTAGACTCCTTACTTTAACTGCATTTCTTGTTGGTGGAAGTTTTCTAGACTTACTATACAATATTTCAACCCTCGATGCCCTTAAGGCGCCTTTCTTGGTCTTCTGCTATTTTCTATCTAGGTGATAATTCCGACCATGCTACCTAGTCGCAACTCCCTAGCAAAGTGACCATCTGCATTATTTTTCTTTTAGAGAGACAATAGACGGATTTTTCATTACTGGATACGCTTTCATATTTGCACTTGATACAACTTTCTCATGTTTTAAGATAATTTCATCGGCCAGATTCGCTAGAAGTTACTTTCTACCTTATGTATCCTCTTCAATTAGCTCTCAGATGATATAGTCTTTTATCAACCACCTATTTTCCCTTGAAGGCATTCTCCTACCGCACCTACTGGCGTATAATCATCACCCCAACCAACCCAACCATATAAATTTTGGCTAGGGAAATGACTATATTGATTTTTCGTTCTTGTTAGATGCAGTGCTAGGCTTCAAAGGCCTTCTCAGAGTCCAATTCACCCTAAAAGTTGGTCCAATCGCTATTGAATCTCTTTACAATGACACTAAAACTAGATCCCTTCACAATGATTGTCAAATAAACATGAGCAAAAACCGTCATTAAATTTTAACAGGGTATCAGAACCATATTTATGGTCCCTCGGCCTTATCAGTTTGGACCTACCAAACTTAACTGTAAAATTATAGATATCTTGTTTGAATGATTTATGACTAATCAGTTAAAATAGCATTCACAAAATCAGTGTACTCTATGTGTATTTCCACGATAACATTATCAGTAGTACTTACTTCCCACATATGAAGTATTTCCATCTGTATGCAACTTATTCCTCCGTACTCATCTTTACCACAACTTTTTATGATGGTCGGGCAAAAGTTGATCAACTGTTAGTTCCTTATATCTACAAAGAAGAGGAAAAAATTAAAGTCATAGAAAGAATATTATTCATCTGTTCAATAGATGTAAAGTCTGTTGCATCAGATGTGGAGTCTGTTGCAACACATGTGAAGTCTGTTGCAACAGATTTGGAGTTTGTTGGAATACATTAAACCAGCCTTGTTGGTGGTTTGATTTGTTCCAATAGTTGCTCCATCTGTTGCAACATCAAAAACAACATAAACTACAAAGAGACAACAAATAAAAAACATCTACAACAAAGAAACAAAGAAACAACAACATTTGTTCCAACATCATCAACAACAAAAAAGCAACATCCTTTGTTTCAATAATCATCAACAACACCACACCACAACTTCAACCAACGCCAACCCCACAAACAACATCAATAATAGCATAAACAACAAAGAAACAAACAAAATACATACAAAAAATTGATACTGCCAACAAGGCTTTTAAACTTCTCCCAACATAATACTTTTTTTGCATATTATAATAAAAATTCTCTGTTCGTTTATTCAACACTTAAAAGTTTCTTCAAATTTTTTAAATAAATATCATATGGGTAAATGATAATTAAATTAAAAAAACAGATGTAAATAACTTGCAAAGAAGAAGACGAGAATGAAAGAGCAATAGTGAATCATACCTTAACGTCAAAAGGAGATTAAAACAACAATTTCAGTCGAGGAAAGATATGAATCGATTTAAATCCGAAAGGATCTTTATGAGAAAGAGAAGAGAAAAGAGAGAAGAGAGAAAAAAGGTTGTGATAACCCTAAGCTAAAGATGAGAGGAAAAAAAGATGTGAGATGAATAAAATAAATTTAGGGCTAAAGCTGAAGAGAGATGAGATAATTATAGATGTATCGTGTATGTAGACGTGGGTTTCAATTTTCATTAATTAATATAATTAATATTCATTAATAATTTGATGGGCACGAAGAAGACTAGTGACATTGAAAAGACTAGATAAGACTACTCAATGAACACATTTTTGAGTTATCCAAGAAAAAGAAACTCTTCATTTTTTATCGCATTTTGTAGTACTTACTTACTACTTTATCTACTCGGACAGAAGTTTGCTTTAAAATTGAAAAAAAAAAAATTTCAAACAAATATGTCATCTGTTGCAACTAATAGTAATATCTGTTTAAAAATCCCAACAGCACAGTCACCTGTTACAATAGATACAAATATCTGTTTAAAAATCCCTTTCCATTTGATAATTAAATATGTCAACTGTTACAACAGATATCAATATCTATTTAACTATCCCAACAATTCAGTCATCTGTGACGACAGATGCAAATGTCTATTTGATAATTAACCAGATATATCATCTATTACAACAGATACTAATATCAGTTTGAAAATTTCCAACAGCTCAGACATTTGTCACAACGAATTTAAATATATATTTGATAATTAAATCAATTATGTCATCTTTTGCAACAGAAGTGAATATCTATTAGAAATTTCCACCAGCTCAGTCGTTTGTTCCAACAGATTTCATTGCAATTGATTTAGGTGGAACTAGGGATGAATGAATGAGCTCAAAGGGTCAACTACAACTTCAATTGAGTTTTTTCAATTGCATGGAGTTGGTATTGAGTTCATCCCAACCCGGATCATCGATCGATCACTCTGAGTTAAAATGAGCTCTCATTAACTTAATGTTAGGATTAATATTACCTAAATTGATTTAGGTGGAACTAGGAGTGAATGAATGAGCTCATAGAGTCAACAACAACTTCAATTGAGTCTTTGAAATTGCATGGCAATAGTATTGCGTTCATCCCGACCTGGATCATCGATCGATCACTCTGAGTTTAAACCTGTCAAGTGGGTCTCAGGTCCCGGGTCGGTTATTTTTTGATTTGGGCCCGATTAACCCGGCCTGGACCAAGCCTGGTCCAGGCCCACCGGTTAACCGGCCCGGCCCGAAATCTATTTTTTTTAAAAAAACTTTTGGGTTTTGGGATAAACTAGTCGTTGGCCCAACGGCTATATAGCCATTTTTGGGTCCAAATAGCTAGTTTGGGCCTATTTCTTAAAAAAAAATTACTTTAAAAATGATTTTTTAATCCCAAAAAAAATTCTATAAATACCCTACACCTTCAAATCATTTTTCACACAATTTTTCACTCTCTCAAATCTCATTCTCTCTCAAATCTCAATTCTCAATTCTCAATTCTCAAATAAACAATATATTTAATTTCTTAAAGTGTTCACTGTAATTTTTTAATTTTGCGTTTACAAAGTACGAGCAGAAGTTTCTAAAGTCGCAACCTTCGGATACTTCTAAAATTTGGTATTATCGTTCCATCTCTTACGTTTAATTTTTATTTATTGTATTAATTGTTTAATATTTAATTTTATCATATTTGTGTATTTTAAATTTTTTTAGCTTAATTTAATTTATACTATGGATAAATTAAGAAACCTCTCTACTAAAAGTGTTAAAAATTTTTGTCCCGAAGCTGTAGTGGTAGTAAAAAATGAATTACTAGTGGTAGAGGTAGTTCAAGTAGTAGATATATCTGTGTGTCTTCGTCTCCGGTACCTCTTGGTACACCTTTTGAGGAAGAAATAGATGTAGGTGCTCACGATATGGATTATGTAGAAGCTCAGAAAAATTACGGTATAGAAGAAGAAAATTAAGTAGATGCGGTTAATTTAGATGAAGATAATGAAAATATTGGTGAGACACCCGCAGTAGGAAATGCTAACATTAGATCTAAATCGATTAATCTCCCTCACCGTCCTTCCCGTGCCGTAAAACCTCATAAAAAAACTAGTGTTGCATGATAATTTTTTGAACGTATATCAGATACTGAGGTGCAATGCAATATTTGTCAACAAATATATAAGCATAGAAGTGGAGGCAAGCAAGGGGTACGGGTACGTTAATGAGATATATAGGTGAAGCTCACGAAAGAGAGTTAAATATTGCATGAGGTGGTGGGGATGTTGGTGGGCCAACGCAAACTAGAATGGACCCAGCAACCGGTCAGATAACAAAGAAGTATAACAAATTGAGGGACCGAAAAGAAATAGCTAAATGGTAGTTGTGGGTTGTTTGCCTTTTAGTTTTCCTTCTTCTGATGCCTTTATTCATTAAATACAAGCAATTTATAATCCTATGTTTAAAGTTATTCCTAGAAGTATTTGTCAGTCTGATATTTTTAGACTTCTTTCACAATATTATTTTTATTTATCAACATTGTCAAAAAATATTCAATGTAGATTGTCCTTAACTTCTGATCTTGGTCGTGTTGTAAATAAAAATGAATATTTAACCGTTACTTGTCACTGGATGGATAGTAATTTTGTGATGCAAAAACGTATTCTTACTTTTTTATATGATGAAGATCGTAAACATACTGGAGATTTTATTGCTGATTCTATTGTTAAAGTTGCCGGATATTATGGTATTGAAAATAAAATTTTATGTATTGCTTTTGATAATGCTTCTAACCACAAGACTGCTATAAAAAAATTAAAATCTACGCTATCTCCGCCGTTGCCTGAAATTTTTCATATTAAGTGTGCATGTCATACATATAATTTAATTGTAAAAGATGATCTTGAGTTTTTTGAGCTTTATATTGAAAAAATTTGTCTTGTTGTTGGTTTTAATAAAGGAAATAATCATAGATAGAGAATTAGAGAATTTAAAATTAAATGTCAAGAAAATGGACTTGCACCAATATTGATGCCTGAGGAAATTGATATTAGATGGAATTCTACGTATTATTTTTTAAAAACTTGTTATAATTATAGAATTCCTATTACACTAGCTTTTAACCAACATTGCGGTTCATTTATTGATTCTGCTGATTGCATGCTACATGATTCTGATTGGGTTGTAATTAAGGATCTTGTTAAGTTTTTAGAAAAATTTTATGTTGCTCTGATTGAATTTTCCGGTGCTTATTATCCTATTATTTGTAATATTTGGCATATATAACCGATATTTCTGGTTTGCTCAAAGAATATAAAAATAAAGAAGGTTATAAAGAAGTTGTTGGTGCCATGTTTACTAAATTTAAAAAATATTTTTTTTTATTCTCCCTATTTACTTGGTTGGTGCTATGTTAAATCCGTGCATGGAATATAATAATATGTGCCACTTTAGTACTATTATTTATACTAACTTAGAAATAAATATTAACCATGATTCTGAACAAGTACAACCTGATTTGTGGACGGCTATGAATGATGCAAAAGGTTACATAGAAAAATTATATAATCACTATGTTGATTTATTTGATTTAGTCGTACCTACAAACATCACTCCAACTGTGGCTCCTCATCCTCCCGAGGAGCCATTATCTTCTAAAAGGCCGGCACATAGTGGTTTTCCTGATTCCTTTTATGATTTAACTTGTTGGAACAGTGTTGATGAGAGAGCTTACACATCAACTTATCAGGAAGAGCTGAAATATTATCTTCGGTCGGCGCCAGAGGATCGCAGACGACGGATTAACACGTTGGATTGATGGAGTAATGAAACACAATATCCCGTGCTTTCAAGATTAGCTAGAGATATCTTGAATATTCCAATGTCAACTGTTGCATCAGAGAGCGCCTTTAGTCAGGGACGGCAGCAGCTTGGAGACAACCGAAACTCATTGGGAAGAAATGCATTGAATCTTCTAGTTTGCCTTAGAGATTGGATTAGAGCGGAAATAAAAAACCAAGGAATGAAACTGGAGCCGAGCGATGAGCTGAAACTTGAAGAAATTATGTCTTCACGGGAGAACTCAGTAGAATCAAGTCCAATGCATGATTTTGCCCCCGTTGACTTCAACTATCCTATGCAAGTTCCCGTTAATATTAACATGCATGAGTTAGAAAAAATGATACATAATTTGAAGATTTTTCTTTCATGAAAATAATAAATTTTGGATCATTTTGCAATCAATAAAATTTCCCAAATTTATTCACTCCTTAGTCCTTACTTTTTATATTTTTTCATTTAATGATTTAAAATTTTAAATTGAATTTCTAGTTTTCTACTTAAATTAAAACTTACTTCTAATATATTATTGATTTACTACCAAGTATTATTAATTTATTATATTAAGTAGCATATTTTTTGTATATTTGTGTATATATCTTCTATAGATATGTATACTTAACGTATACCTATGTATATGTTTTATAAATTAGTATATAACTATATATATATATATATATATATATATATATATATATATATATAT
>NW_025874647.1:20319-20697 GCF_002878395.1 Capsicum annuum | reverse complement strand
ATATATATATATATATATACTGTAATGTATATATATTCTAGTATATTTTATTAGTAGTAGTATATATACATTGAATGGTGTGTATACATGTGTATATATCTTCTATAGACGTGTATATTTAATGTATACATGTGTATATGTTTTATAAATTAGTATATAACTATATCTATATATATTGTAATGTATATATATTGTAGTATATTTAATTTAAAGTATTACATATACATAGAATAGAGTGTATATATGTGAATATATCTTCTATAGACGTGTATATTTAATGTATACATGTGTATATGTTTTATAAATTAGTATATAACTATATCTATATATGTTGTAATGTATATATATTGTAGTATATTTTATTAGTAGTAGTATATA
>NW_025874647.1:2155-20219 GCF_002878395.1 Capsicum annuum | reverse complement strand
ATATATATATATATATATATATATATTGTAGTGTATTTATTAGTAGTAATATATATACATTGAATGGTGCGTACACATGTCTATATGTTTTATAAATTAGTATATAACTATATATATATATATATAACTATATATATATATATATATATAACTATATATATATATATATATAACTATATATATATATATATATATAACTATATATATATATTGTAGTGTATTTATTAGTAGTAGTATATATACATTGAATGGTGCGTACACATGTGTATATGTTTTATAAATTAGTATATAACTATATATATATATATATTGTAATGTATATATATTGTAGTATATTTTATTAGTAGTAGTATATATACATTGAATGGTGCGTATACATATGTATATATATTCTATAGACATGTATATTTAACGTATACATGTGTATATATTTTTTAAATTAGTATAGATGTGTATGCTTAACGTATACATGTGTATATGTTTTATAAATTAGTATATAACTATATATATGTAATGTATATACATTGTAGTATATTTTATTTAAACTTTAAAGTAGTATATATATATTGGATGGTGCGTATATATGTGTAATTGTGTATATAATGTATATATGTGGGTATCTATAATGTATATTGAAAAAAAGTTTTTTTTTTAATTTTTTTGACCGGGTTTGACCGATTTTTTAACCGGATTTGATCAAGTTTAGGTGAGTTTGATCGGGTTGGGTTAAGTGGGCAGGGTTAGGGTTGTTTTTAATTTTTTTACTGTTGAGCCCGGCCCAACCTGGCCCGACCCACTTAGACCCCAACCCGGCCCCGGCCCATAAACCAGTTAAATGGTACATGCTGGTTTCGGCTTGGCCCAACCCGGCCCACATGACAGTCTTATCTGAGTTGAAATGAGCTTTCATTAACTTAATGTTAGGATTAATAGTACCTAAATTGATTTATGTTGAACTATGGATGAATGAATGATCTCATAGGGTCAACTACAACTTCAATTGAGTTTTTGCAATTGCATGACATTGGTTGCGTCTATCCTGACCTGGATCGTTGATCGATCACTCTGAGTAGAAATGAGCTCTCATTAACTTAATGTTAGGATTAATACTACCTAAATTGATTTAGTGGAACTAGGGATGAATAAATGAGCTCACAGGGTCAACAACAACTCCAGAAGAACCTCTTATCAAGGAAACATCCTACAAAGGGTCCAACAAACGCAAGGGGAAAAAAGATGGGTTGTTAGGCATTTTTGGACGTAGTAGCTATAAAGCGGAGGATTTGACGGCAGATCTAGAGGATAAAGACATACAAAAGCATTGCAGGGAAAAATTATGCTTAGTTTGGTTTGCCCATTCCGTTTTATTAGAAAGAGATGTCAGGAAAGACATAGAAGATGATTTATTGGCGCTTGCTAATGATTTTGACAAATTTAACGACTATCCCTGGGGATATGACAACTACTACTTGAATGTCGAATATTTACTGATAAAGCTATCCCCAAAGACGATCACATTACATGGTTTTCCCTGGGCTTTCATGGTAAAATTGATCACTATTTTTACTCATCTATTAATTTATAATGAATATACTTATTATGACCTTTTTTTGCTTGCTTCCTGTTTACATTTTTTAGGCTTGGGCATGTGAAGCCATTCCTCCCCTCCGAAAGAAGTTTAAGGATTACCCGGATGAGGTTTCTCATCCAAGGATCCTTAGGTGGTTGGCGGCTGCAAAGGGCAGCAAAAAAATATTAAGGAGCAAGAGGATGATCTATTTAACCCTCCAGATAATGCAGTATGTTTTTTTTCAACTAAAATAATTTGCCTCAAAGAAAGATATTGAAATAAATATTCTATCTGTTGCGACAGATGGGTCGTCTGTTGCAATAGATTATTCGTCAACTGCAACTAGTGTAACAGAAGGGTAATCTGTTGTGACAGAAGATCCATATATCACTAAAGATTAACCATCTGTTGCTCTAGTTCCCTAAACTCGACTCAACAGATTATCCATCTGATGTAAATTATGCAATAAATGTGTAATCTAATGCAACATATTCTTAATCTATGGTGACATACAAATTAGTTGTTGCGGCAGTTAGATCGTCTGTTGCATAAGTTGGCTGTGTTAACATCCATGTAACCCAACTGACTGTAAATTATTATTATATAATTTAAATGGCTCCTACCTTTTTTTATAGGTTGTGCATCCTTGGATCGTGCCTACCGTTGATGAGATGGGGATGACTTCTTTTCTTACTCTGGGTCTTGTTGATACAAAAGAAGACCCAATGGTAGAGTTAATAAAGAAGGAATTGGCTGGAACAACATCCATAAGAAGAGCAATTAGGCAAGGTCAGCCTAATGTTGAAGCTCTTCACAACCAACCTCAAACTGCAACAGATCTAGGTGCTTCTTTTGGGGGTGTTGCTGGTGGAGTTGTTTATGATGGTGGCAGCTATCCTGCTGCTGCTGCTGCTGCCAGTCGTGATTATGAGCATATTGGTGCTCAGCAAAAAATAAATACTTTTGAAAACACCCCTTGCACAGGTCCTCTCACCCCTACACCGGTCCCTTCTACCTTTACAGTGGTCCCTCTCACCCTCTTCACCTTATATTCTTATTGCAAATGCAAAGTGTGCAAGGACAGAGAGGATAAACTCCTTGAAAAGTTAGAGGCTATTGCTGAAGCTGCCGAGGAGTTGAAATCCAGGAGGGGTGTCATACTATCCAATGAGGTGAGGGAGCGATGCACTCCTACAGTGGCGGTTAGGAAGAAGATAAGAAAAATTAAACAAATTATCTCCGTTCTCAAAATAGTAAAAACTACAAATCCTCCCACTCCAAGAGTTATTAAAGTTCAGGGGCCGCTGAACAAGGTGGACATATTTGCGGTGCTTAGCAAGGAGAAGAAGAAGTAACTGCAAGAAATCATGAATGGCAGGACGAAGGTTAAAAAAGAATACACCATGCATTCATTTACCGCCAAAGACTTCATGAATATGACAAATATGCATTTGTGGTACGAGGACAATGTAAGTTTACTTTTGCTAACCTAGCCTTCAATCTACTCCACGAAGAAGAATCTACTCAGTAGATGTGTAATCTGTTGCAACATCTTGGTATTCTGTTGGAACAACTTGGTATTCTGTTGCAACATAAGACACATCTATTGCATAAGTTGCGTTGGTTGGGTAATCTGTGAACTAATTCAGAGAACCCTCTGCATCAGATTCTTTCCACTGTGTTTTTCTCTTTATAACTACTAACCTATTAAAAAATTATCTTCTTATACCACAGTATGTTGATGAATTTCTCTGCCTCATGAGGGGCAGGCAATTAGTGTACTCGGATGCTTATGATACTGCCGATAGGATAACGGACCTCAACTTCTATAATAATTTCAAAGATAAATACACTGATCTCTATAAGCTAGCTGATCTTGGTGGCCTGGGATTTGATAAGTTAGTTTCTATGTTCCAATGGGATGAAGAAACGATTAAATATGTTAGAGGGGAGAGGTCATATCCACATGGCAAGAGTTGGACCAAGACAAAAAGAATCCTTGCATTCATGAACGTGGAAGTGAAACATTTTCTCATTGTTGAGATACTACTCTATGAGGAAATATTAAGGTTTATGACTGCAACTTACCTGTCTTCAGCGAAGACATATTTTTAGCCCACATGCAGCCACTCTTGAAGTTATTGACGCAGAGTAAGTTGATGGATCATTTGCCGGCTGAAGTCTTGACGAAGGAATCATGGGATTTTGAAGGTCGAAATAAGAACATCGAGCTCCCAAAAAATAAAATCGGTGCAGCGTGCGAGCCGTACTCGCTTGCTACATCGAGTGTTTGCTGACCGGCACAGAAATGACCGGTTTGTGTGACTCCATTGTGGGAAGGTTGCAATAGGTCTAGGCTTATGGGGTACTAACTAAATGGTAGGAGCCCGTGTATAAAAAATAATATGTACAAACACAGAAATGAATACGATAATAATTTTTCATTTCAAGACGCTTCACTTTACTTTACATGTAGTGGCAATAATTTTTATCTCTGTGGATAGTAGAATTTTTATAATGCAACAGATAGTATATTTGTTGTAAAAGATACCTGTTGTGACAGCTTGATTATCTGTTAGAATAGGTTGGTCATCTGTTGCATTAATAGATACTTTTCAGTCTTTCTGTCACAACAGATATTCAATCTGTTGCAACATATAATCTATCTATTGCAATTGATAGGTATCCTGTTGGAAAAAATAAAAAAGTAGGAAGACCTTTTATATAATTTCCAGCTGATGACCTAACTAAATGGTTCGAGCCCGTGTATAAAGAAGAATATGTACAAAGACGGAGACAAATATGATAACAATTTTTTATTTTAAGCCACCTCACTTTACATGTAATGACAATAATTTTTATGTCTGTGGATACTTGAATTTTTATAATGCAACAGATAGTACATCTGTTGAAACAGATATAGTACCTGTTGTGACAGATTAATTATCTGTTGGAATAGGTTGGTCATCTGTTGCATTATGCAGATATTTCTCCGTCTGTCTGTCGCAATAGACATCTAATATGTTATAATATATAATCTATCTGTTGCAACTGATAGGTAATCCGTTGGAACAAATCAAGAAAGTAGGAAGACCTATTATATAATTTCCAAGAGATGACCGACGTGTTGCATCTCATGTTGCAACATATGTCAAAATCTAGTTGATAAGATATGTCGTCTGTTGCAGCAGATGTATTATCTGTTGCGATATTTGAATCTAGTATTCCATTTTAATTAATATGTTCAAAACTAAGGATTAAATTATATTCATAGACAGCATAAAATAAGTTGAAGCCTTTGAAAATTAAATGAAATAACTCAACAAATAAATGAAATATAAAAAAATCATTATGGGTACAAATGATCTACTCTATAAATAAATCAACAAGTTAAATAAAGGAGGATAGGTTATTACATAGACGAACTCAAGCTATAAAAATCTACTCAATATGGACAAGTTGTTCTTTATCCGGTGGTGCAAAATTCGGCTTTGGTCGTCGTGGATCTTTAATGTCACTTGCGTACGGCTTCTAAGCTTTCGCTTCTTCGTATTTTATAAAAGAGAAGCATATCTTTTGCGGAGTAATCCGGCATCAAGTCCATCATTTGGTACTTGTAATCCATCTCTCAAATACTCAGCGTGCGCAGCAACAAAAAGACTGCAATCCCCGCGTTTTAAAAAAATAGATAATCCATATCTTGCAGTTCATGTAAGCGTTGTGAAATGAAACTAAATCATGACACTTAAACTTACAGAATACCAATGATTTATTGAGCAATTCCTTCAACATATTATACATCAAATGGATTACCCATTTTATCCCGATATGTTTCAATCGTCGACCAATCAGTACGAACCTTTTGGTCCAAAAAGTCACTCATATCAAGGTAAGTAGATAATATTTTGACCAGCTTTTGTATCTCAGATGATGGCTCGGAATGTCTCCTTCGCGACATCGAGTCATAAACTCGGCTATGCCTCTCTTTTAGAACGACGATAGCCAACACCCAATGAAATTCGTCACCACAATTGATTGAAATGTACACTTCGTTGATCAAATGCCAAAGTAAGCCAGCCGGAATGGTAAAACCTTTGATGATGTTTATTAAGCATTCCTCATTTCGAGAAACTTTCGGCTATTGTTGACAATACCTATCGTAGACATTATTTATGTAAACTTTGTACAAACAATTGCCCGTCGTGTATCTATATTGTTCTTGTGTTTGCAAATTAGCCTTCTTTCGGAGGTAGTAAAAATGACATCGATGTGCTTCGCGTATTATCAAATATTTTAGATTACGTGATGAAAAAATTAATACGCAGATGCAACTAAATAAAGTATTAATTAATAGTAATATGTATGTCATTTAAACCTCATCATTCCAGCAAGTTTGAGGCTGTGACATCAAATAGAACCAATTCTTTATTCTAGAATGTGCAACAACAAAGTCGAACATATCAAAATCCAGACTCGATTCGTTCACTTTATAGCGTTCGTTATTTTATTTTCTACATGATGATTTATATGTGTTAATGTCACGTTTTTACAACAAGAATAGTATAAACAAATATCTTTAAAAATTAATTTATGTACCTGCCGGCATAGTGCTTTAAAAATCCATCGATAATCCATTATGAATAGTCGTTGATCAACTGTGTTAGTTTTTTTAGAGCCTCATCCGAGATGTTGAACCCTTCAAATGGATAATTCTTCCGTTCTCCCAAACTCAGGCTCCACTTTTTCTTATTCTTTGGAAACAGTTGATAGATTATCAACTGTGATATTATGCTCTTCAGCAGTGGCTTCTACTGTGACATCCACCTGAAAAGCCAAAATTATCAATGCTAATTACAGATATACAATATATTATCCATCTGTTGCAATAGATAAGCCTTATATTACAACAGACGGACCATCTGTTGGGATGAATTCGAACAGGTAAATTAGAGCAGTACGATAATTCCGAACAGATGATCCATTTGTTGCAATATAAGACTCATATGTTGTACTAGATAACACATCTGATACAATAGGTTAGACAATAGTTGCAACAGATGTATATAGTTTTTCGATAATTTTCAGCAGATGTATCATCTGTTGAAATAGACAATGTCTGTTTGTTTGTTGGAATAGGTGATGTACATTCACCTTCTTTGGCTCATGCTGATCTCCTGTGACCCTTGCACATTAAACATCAGTACAAGAAAAAGATGGAGGCATTGAAATTTTACTTTTTTTTATGCTTGATGATGCCTTGGAAGTATCTTTCCTTCTCCTTTTAGCTGTCTTGATCTCTAGTGGAGTGTATGAATATGAAATCCTCTTTGATAAAATGACACCCCTCTTAGATGCCATTTTTTTTACAGAAGCAGTTAGTGCATTAATAGCATTAATCACTCCATCGTGTTTCTCCTTGCAGTCTTGACATTTGCATGTAGAACATTCGCTAGATGTGGAAAAATTTGTACAACCAGTATGATCATAATCATAATGACTTATTATTTTAAAAACGGTAAGAGGGGCATCATTAGCCCCAACAATAGCACCACTACCACTACCATCGTCAACAACAACAAGCCCTTCTCCAAAATTATTTTTCTTGTGATGGTTGTTGCTCCAAACAATTCCATTTTTATTCCAGCAATGACTCTAGGGTTAGGTAAAGTTTGCACAGACCGTTAAGTAAGAAAAAATGGCATCTTCAACTCTTGGTTGGTTGGAACAATCCACGGATGGACAAACTAAAATAAATCGGTACATATATTAGAATGATGATGAAATTATTTAAAATAATCATTAATTAAAATAAAAACTTGGTTAGAATTGGACTTACTGCTTTCTTGGAGGATTGAAAAGATCAAAAAATTTTACATTTTTATCGGTTTTGGCCGACAACCATCTCAGGATTCTTGGATAGGAAACTTCTTTCTGGTAGTTCACTTCTTGTCTCAAATATGGAATGACTTCAAATGTTCAAGCCTATAACATAACGCCAATAAATCAAAAGCAATATTGAATAAAAAAATAATGAATCATATCATGATAAAAGAAATATTTATCATGAAGGCCCATGGAAAGCCATATAAGTTGACTGTCTTTAGCGTCAACGAAGACAACAAATATTGGACAGTCATTTTGAAACTTTCATAACCCCAAGGATAGTTGCTAAATACCTCAATATCCACGGAGAGATTTATTAAACTAGGGCTTATGTTGTTGTTAACGTCTCTCGCCCAAAGAATATTATGTACAAATCAAACCAAACACAATGATTGTTTGTGTTTCTTTGAGAGTCCTTTACCTTTCAATGCTTCTATCAAATTTTTATTTTTGAAGCTTGGACCAACAATGGATATCAGGTCCTCACGATCACTCGACTTGCCTTTGCCTTTTTAGGTGTGTGGAGTACTTTTTTTGGGTCAGAGTAGGTATAACTTGAGAAGGAGAAGGAGGATAACATTTTAGTCCGATAACTATGGCAAACTCCTTCCAAAAAAATAGGCATGCCACAATAATTTATCTACACCTCATCTATCTTATCTTTGTTTTCATACATAAACCTACGCTTGAGAAGATCGTATACCATTTTCATCTGAAAATGAGCATTGTTGTCCTCCGACAAGTCAAGATATTGCCCAAAGCAGCTTTCCCTGAAATAAGCATTCAATTTTTGTGCTCAAAGTATTTTTCTGAAGGCGTCGAAAGATTTTTCCGTGGCTGACTTAACCACGAAATCACCCGTTAAATCTATGGCACCATCGCATTGCATTCTCACAGGATAACGATCAATGATGAAGGTTTTGACTAACTCTCGGTGGAAGGGTTATTAACATTTGGATCATCTCTTTTGAGACATTCCTCCTCCCCGTGATCATTATCTTCTACTCCTGATTGAGATAAAGCTTGTAAAGCAAGCTCGTAGAGTGGTGGATGTAGCCGAGCTACTGCACTTGTTCCTTTACTTGGACTTGATTCGGTTTCTTTTTTTTAGGATCCATATTATCTTAAATTAACAGGAACATAAAATAGATTATAATTGATTAATGCATCATTAAAAAATAATAACAGTAAATCTAACATGCACAATAGTAAAATAACAGTTCCAACAGACCACACATCTGTTGCACCAGGTATTTTATCTATTGCAACATATAACCGACCTATTGCAACGGATGAGTAAATTATTGGAAACAATAAAAATAGATCACTAGCACCAGGTATTTTATCTGATGAAACATATAGCCGACTCATTGCAACGGATGAGTAAACCATTGGAAATCATAAAAATAGATCACTAATCTGTTACACCAGGTATTTTATATGATGGAACATATAACCGACCTGTTGCAACGAATGAGTAAACCGTTGGAAACCATAAAAATAGATCACTAATCTGTTGCACCAGGTAGTTTATCTGTTGCAATATATAACCAATCTGTTACAAGGATGAGTAAACCATTAGAAACCATAAAATTAGATAACTAATCTATTACACCAGGTAGTTTATCTGTTGCAACATATAACCAACCTGTTGCAATGGATGAGTAATCCTTTGAAAACCATAAAACAGATCACTAATCTATTGCACCAGGTAGTTTATCTATTGTAATATATAACTAACATGTTGTAATGGATGAGTAATCTGTTGGAAATCATAAAAACAGATTACTAATTTGTTGCACCAGGTATGTTATCTGTTGCAACATATAACTACCTGTTGTAACGAATGAGTAATTTGTTGAAAATCATAAAAACAGATTACTAATATGTTGCACCAGGTATATTATCTGTTGCAACATATAACTAACCTGTTGTAACAGATGAGTAATCCATTGGAAATCATAAAAATAGATCACCAATCTGTTTCATCAGGTATGTTATCTGTTGCGACATATATTTGACCTGTTACATTGGATGAGTAAACTGTTGGAGATAATAAAAATAGATCATTGAATTGTTGAAACGTATCACTCATATGTTGCAAAATGAGTTATCTATTGGATCAATCTTATTTGGATTTTTTCAAACAGAAGAGTTGCATGTCGCAACAGATGAATGATTTGTTAGATTGTTCATTTGTTGCATCATATTTTCATAGTTGCATCAAATTTTAATCTGTTACATTACATATTTTCATCTGTTGCATCAGATGTTTCATCTGTTGCAACACCATTTTTACCAAGACCAACAACAAATCAACCCAGCAACACCAACACATCACACACACACTAAGAACATTAATTGTGAACAAAAATACCAACAAATTCGAATCAACAGTAAGACAACAAGAAGAAGAAATGCCAAAAATTAGGGTTTTATTTAGTCCACATTTCTATATTAGAAGAGTAGTTGGCTTAAGATTCTCTGTTTCTTCATAATTTTTTACCTGTGAAAAAAAAAATGGGACGACGAAGAACTCGAAGTTGTTGTCACCGGAGAAGTCTTTATGTCTATTGATGGTTGAAAGTCAAAAGAAAACTCGCCCAACTATTTTTCGCCGGAGGATGAAGTCGCCGAAGATTGAAGGGAGAATTTTGCAGAACTGTTGGTTGGAAGAGAGTTGAGAGAAGCTGTCGAAAGAGAGAGAGGAGAGAGACTGGTTGATTTGGATTAAGGAGGGGTGTGGGTTGATTTGTATTTTTGAAAATATTAGAAAGTTTTGAAAATATTAATCAAGTCCATAATTAACTTAATCAAGTTTCCTAATGATGTTTAACCCTATAAGTTAGTCAATGTCACCAATCCTTATTCAAGACTTAAAAGACACCTTTCCTTCAATTTTCTCAACTTTCTGCGGGTATCTTGAAAATTTTCTTGCATTGATTTAATCTTTTGTTTAGCACTATTGGTGGTGGAGCTAGTGTTTGTTGCATTTTTGTGGTGACAATATAATGGTGTGATTCCCGTAGTGAGTTTCATGGTGGGTGGTGGAATTTCTTCCGGAGAGATGTGGGTTTAGTGATAATAGTTGCAATTGCAGTAGTTTATTGGTGACAATGTTGTGCGATGGTTATTATGATGAATTTGATTGTGGATGGTGAAATTTATGGTGATAACGATGAGAGTTTGGTGATGACGGTGATAGTGGTTTAATGGAGATTTGGTGGTGTTATAATAAAGAAGAAACAATTAGGTGACATGAATTATTTAAAAAAAAAAAATCTGACATAACATCTGATGTGGCGGTGATGTGACAATGGAGTGGTGCGAGTATGAATCACTTTTCATCATGTGACTGGTATGCATAAGGGTGAACATAAATTCACTTTTATATAGTTTAGGTGTATATTGAGTCACTTTAATAATTTAGGCGTATCTTCAATCTTTTCAAATATAATTTAGGATGATTTTGAATTTTGATGTCTTTTTTCGATAGGGATATCATTTCTCTGTTTCATGCCCATGGGATTTCGAAAAATCTAAATATCTCAAAGATAGAATAGACAAATTGAAGTTTCTTGAACAAACCGTACTTTTTCATGTATCCCAGCTTTTCTGAATTCACTGGTCTGCCCTAAGAGCCGCTAGGACCAATTTAGCCCAATGTAATGTTTTTTTTCTTTCTCTCATGCGCCTTTTTATAAGGATTAGAGAAAATGGTCTATTACCCCCCAACATTTAGTCGAAATTCCAACTACATACTCAACCTTTAAAGGTGACCTATTACCCCCTGAACTATTTTAAAATGAATTTATTACTCCCGAACTATTTTAAAGTGAAATTTTTCCCCCCCCCCCCCCCCCCCCCGAAAACTGACAACCAGTCATTTGGAATGTGGGTGTGATGCACGCGCTGCCACGTGTCATGCCACGTAATTCCACGTCATATACTTTTTTTACTATAAAAATTTAATTCTACGTGATATGCCTCATTCTTCTTCTTCTTCTTCTTCTTCAATGGCATATCTGAAAAAATATTTGATTTTCACAAAATATCGCCGCTTTCAATGGTGCAGTTTCAATGGTGAAACACCGTTGGACAGTGACAGCACCGAAAAATTCAAAATTTCGGCAACTTTATTTTTTTTTGATGAATTTCAACATTCTCAACGTCAATCAATTTTTGGGGAGGTAAGGAATGATTCTAACACAGAAATTAATTTGAATTTCCCAATCTAAATTGATTCAACAATCTCACATAATTCGAGTTCTTGAATGAAGTAGAAGAAGAAGAAGAAGAAATATTTATTTAAAGAAATATTAAAAATAAATTTTTAATAAATTATTTTCGTTCTCACTCTCTTTAAAAGAGAGTGAAACACACTCTCTTGTCATGTCAGCGATGGGATAATAATTTCATTTTAAAATAGTTCAGGTAATAGGTCACCTTTAAAGGTTGAGTGTGTAGTTGAGATTTGACTAAAGGTTGGGAGAGTAATAGATCATTTTTCTATAACTCCACTTACCCTCCTTCAAGGTGACTCGGACCTCGACCAATCGGATAACCATTTTTTCTTATAGGATAAAGATTTTTCTCTTTACGACAACTTTAGGCATGACTTGCTCCCATAGTGGGACTGCGTTGTGTACAGTGTACGAGGCCCAGAGCCAAACTTATGGCTGACCGATCATCTTGTTAGCAGTTCCTCTAAAGATTGAGGAGAATAATTAGGTGGTATGTATCGAAATGATGCAGCAATCTGATCCTTGAGGTTCCAATACCAAACCCCAAGCACTACATTTTGTAGAAAAAAAAAAAGATGCAGCAATCTGATTTCAGTATCCATATTGTTGGGTGCTATAATTTGCTGAAGAATGTACACTTTCTCAACGTGTGATACTGGGCTTTGGAATTTCTTCACAATGTACACTTTCACAACGTGTGATAGGGGCTCATCAGATCCTATTTATCAAAAATTAATTGGTCTATATATGTAAGATTGAAATTATTTGTTATGTATATGACTTCAGTTAAAATTGAATCTTCTTAGTTTCTTCGCGTATACATCTTTATATTTTGAAATCTCTCAATAAAAATTCTGCTCCGCCATTGTTTGACATTGATAGAATCTTAATTTCTTCCCTAACCCCTCAAAGAATTTATCTCGATCCTGCTCTGACATGTGATGGAAAAGGTTGTCCGAGCATAATTTGCTAGTGCTGATTTAATTTTCTCGTGTTCTTTCATAACAATAATGGGATCAGCTTTATGAATTCCCAAAAACCATATTCTTTAGTTAATTAATTTTATCTCAGGTCAATTACAAAATAAAAACAAAAGCGTAAAGTGCTTTATTCATCTCATTTAAATTATTGTCCACGCCTCGGAATCTAGTTTGATTGCACGGAGAATCTGCTTTTCTACTAATTTTATTACAGCTAGAACTATGTTGCAATGTATATATTGCATTGAACATGTTATGCTGACTTTCTCTAATTATTCCATGGGAAAACAGTCAATATTATTGAGCATATAAGTAATGGAACAAGTTTTAACTTGGGTATGGAAAATAGGACAACGTGCAGTTAGATTATCATTTTGTGATCAGAAAGTTCAATGGGTGATCTCTGTGATTACTTAATATAATTAACTCGTCAAAGATCATGGTGAACTGTCTTAATTAGTGTACAAGTGTAAGCTTTGCTGCGCGACAGTGTGTAGTACTGACCACACTGAGGGAAAGGACCAATACGAAGGAAGGGAACGAGCAGAATTAATGTGTTTCAATTTCTGACCTTGCACCGATCATCCACCAAGAACTAAACAGGATTTATAAATTCATAGCATTAAATTAGAGGGACAGACAAAAAAAAAGTACAGGAGCAACATGTTTGGAAACTTTTCTTTATTTATTTTTTGTTTTTCTTTTACCACAACAAATGAAAAAAGTAGCAAAACATTCCAATATGTGACAGAACAAAAATTAGATGCAAATGAAAATTAACAAAGGGGGTTTAAGGATTGTATTTTTGTTTTATTATTATTTACTGAGCAGCAGGTTTTGGGGCCTCTTCAGCTACCTTCTTCTCCTCTGGTTTGACTTCCTCAGTCTTCTTCTCCTCCTCCTTTGCAGGCTTCACCTCCTCGGCGGCCGCCGGGGCGGTAGCAGCGGTTACTTCATCAATCTTGGGAGCCTCTGATGCTGGTGCAGACACATCTACCGAAGGCTCTTCCTTTTTAGCCTCCTCCCCATCTTTCTTCTCCTGAGACAATTAGTATAATATTATTTCAGTATGCTTCAATCTTAAATAAGTTGGATTAGATATATGAATTCGGAGCCTATATGTAGAGTAATGGTTCCAAATAAAAAGTAACTAGATATGTATACATTGCTTATTTACACACTATATTACGATACTTTCAATGATGGACATTGATCCTTGCGTTAAAGTAGCATCAAATTTAGCTTAAGAACCAACAAATTTTAAGTTTCAGAATAAGCGGTACTCTATTTTTAGAGTACGGCAGGTCAATTAATTTCTCTATCCATTATGCTTTATTCGTGTCAATTTCATTTCAATACAATTAGGAGCAAAATAATGCAATTAAAAACATTCTCATTGGATGTTCCATTTTTGTTTGGGTGAAATGCAATCAAATGATGATAATTATCCTGCTACAATAGGTAACTCGGCGTGATAATGTGAAAGTTCCTTATATTTATGGTAGATATAACTTAAACTCGACTATATACATACCTGAGAAGCAGGGACAGGGGTCTCCTGCTCGGTCTTTTTGGGGGTGGCAGGCTCAGGGGCAGGGGCCAACTCCTTATCGAAATCCTTAGGTTTGCTCGCACAGGCTCCCATGACTTACCGTCTGAGCTTTTGCGAGCTACTAATTAAGAGGAGATGGACAAGAAAATATTAGGAATCAAAGAAAATACTCTGTTTATTTTTATTTTTTATGTTTGAAGTTGAAGAAATGGACAGGTTTTTATAGAATAGTTAGAAGGATATATAGGCTAAATTGTTGGTGTATCGTCGAAACATGCGCACCTTGTTTGTGGACAATTTGCAGAGAATTGAAAGTGGAAGGCCTCGACGTTGTTGTATAGTTCGTTACAAACATGCGTTGAATATTCATTATATATTTGTCATGACGGAGAAAGCTGAGATTGGTAATAACTGGCAAACATCTTAGTTATAAGTTATGACAACTTTCTTGTTTCATCTTATATTATATTATATGATATAAATACGATGTCCATATCTTTTTTAGACAAAAAATAATAGCCATTTCATTTTCTGTTCAGACATGACGGTGGCCGTATCTTTATGGGATATAGGTCTATCTTCTTAATATCCTCCCTCGACTAATTGATGTAGCTAAGTTCACACACAGAGAAATAAAGACTTTGAAACATGTAGTAATATTTGCGTAAATACTCCCTCCATTTCATTTTATTTGTCCCTAATTTTCTAATTTAATTTCTCATTTTACTTGTCATTTTTTATTAATCAAGACAAGACATTTTTTTTCCTTTTTACCCTTAGTATTAGTTATTTTTTCTCCAAATTAAAATGTAAACATAATTTAATAGGAATATTATGGTAAAAGTATCCATATTATTAATTGTCTTTCGTAATCAACGTGCAATGTTAAATTGAGATGAGTAAAATGGGACAGATGGTGATGGAGTATAAGATTGTTGAAACTTATTAACACTGCGTAGTATTTGTATGACTAAAAAGTTTTCATTGAAAGTTAATTAAAAATGTAACTAAAAGTTTAAATTAAGTAATTTTCAAATTTATAGCTTAAACAAACTCAATAAATTTTGCCACATAAGCTGAAATGGAGGGGGAATTTAGTGGTAGCAGAATAGACAATTTTCAGTGTCACATCCCTTTTTTTTTCTCTAGGGTCGAGTCGAAGGATTTTCCAATTAAAGTGACGATATTGAATAGGGATTAATTTATTTACAGAGTCGTCACTTAAAATTGAGTTATAGTGTTCCAAATCACCTTTTTGAATCCCTAATCAAAAGGAAATGACTCTTTTTATTGATCTGCGAAAACAGAAGACCGGGTAAAGAATTCTGTTGACCGAGGGGAAGGTGTGAGGCACCCCTCGAGTCCCGTGGTTCTAGCACGGTCGCTTTTATTGACTTATCTTGATTTAAACTATTTGAATAAATTATGTTAAGGCCTAAATTCGCTCATATTTTAATATACTAAAATATTTTAAAACTCCTGTATTAAACTAGTGAAAATTAATTTTAAGACAATCTTTGCCGAAGTACAATATTGCATCCTCAAATTAGATGTGTACGCCGCATTCTTAATCGAGACAAATATATTGAACGTGCCTAAAGCTTGTCTAGCATTAAAAGACATTTATTTCATCTTTTGTAAACTCGAGACAATTATTCTAGTCCATTTCATTCTCTTTTCTTCTTTTCTTACAAATTTGCAACGAGTCTTGAATTAATCCGCAACTCGGCTTGCTCCCTTAAAATGGGTATTCTCTCTCTGATTTTTCTGATGGGATGATAGTGTGTAAAATAATACATTCTCGGATTTTTTTTTTGATACAGTATACAGTGTCTGATGATGATAGTCTGTACGTATCCTTTGTTTTAATGGGTGGGAGTCCTTTAAATAGGAAAATTTTGGGGGGAGTAGTTAGGATAGGATATGATTTAACTTTTAAATTGATTATCTTTTTTTTTTTTTTACTTTTTCTCTTTTTATTTTAAAATAGGAGATAATAATACAATAATAAATGAATAAAATTATAAAAATAATAATAATAATAAATAAATAATACTTAATAATTTTATATTTAAAAGAATTACAATAAAATTTATAAATAGCCAAAATATATATAATAAAATAGTATTGAAACAAATAACTTATCTATTTAAAATATATATATATATATATATATATATATATATATTTTAAATTTTTGTATTATTTTTTAAAATTGGAATAAAAAATAAATAATATCCTAAAATTAACTTCATTTAGTTAATTATTTTTTAACTAAAAAATTATTAAAATAAAATAAGAATTAAAATAATATCGGTTCAAATATAAATATTTAATATCAAAAAATAAATATATTACACTCAGGGAGGGTCAAAAATCACGTGTCTACATTTTGCCCCTCTTTGTGTGAAATCTCGAAGAGTTTTCATACAAACAAGTAGACAAGATATGACTTTTGATCCTCCGATTATTCTAAAAGTCAAGATAAAATAAAATAAAGTAAAATAAAAGATGTGACCGAGTCCTGATTTTTGACCGCCTACATATCATGGGTTTTAAGGGAATCAAGTCATATGTAGTTCAAAGGTAAAAGTGAGAGAAAGAGATAAAGATCGAGTGAGATTCCGTCGAGTTTCCGGTTAACGACTTCTGCTTTTACATTCACATAAATAACGAAATAAAATTGAAGATACAAGTGAAAGATCCTATCTATTCAGCTATTCTGGAATCTTGACTTGAATCTTCAGATTTTCTTCTGGTTTGGACTTTAAATCTTCACCATATTCTTCAAGCGGGCTCCTGACTTGCAATTGATAATTTTTACCCTATTCTTCAGGTGGGTTCCTAGACTTCCTTTTTCTTCACCCTATTCTTCAGGCGGGCTCCTGGACTTACAATGTCTTCACCTTGTTCTTCAGGTGGGCTCCTGACTTGTTACTTCTTCACCTTGTTCTCCAGGCAGGCTCCTGACTTCTTCTTTTTTTTTCTGATTTTTCAAATATGTTCCTAAACTAAAAATAAAATGTGACACAGAAAAATAATATTCCATTCTTTAGAAGGGTTTTAGACACAAAGTAAATTCCTATTCTTCAGGAGGGTCCTGAGCAAAAATAAATTCTCATTCTTCAGAAGGGTCCTGAGCACAAAATAAATTTCCATTCTTCAGGAGGGTCCTGAGCACAAAATAAATTCTCATTCTTCATGAGGATCCTCTCCCATTCTTCAGGAGGGTCCTAAGCATAAAATAAATTCCCATTCTTCAGGAGGGTCCTGAGCACAAAATAAATTCCCATTCTTCAGGAGGATCCTGTCTGATTCTTCAGGAGAGTCCTGAACATAAAATAAATTTTCATTCTTCAGAAAAGTCCTGTCCCATTCTTCAGGAGGGTCCTGAGCACAAAATAAATTTCCATTCTTCAGGAGGGTCTTGTCCCATTCTTCAGGAGGGTCCTGAGCATAAAATAAATTTCAGTAAACACGAACAAAATTTTTCCCTAGTTTGCACTAGTAAATTTTTCGAGTGTCATTAGATCACACCTTTTGAAAAGTACAGTACAGAGTGTTAATCAAATCCATGATAAAAAAATGTGTCTCATCAGAGTAAAACTGATGACCAAAATTAGGAAATGTGTTTCCTAAGAGTTAAATTGAAGGACTCGACTAGAAAGTGTGTCTTCTAAGAGTGAACGTTCAAGTTAGGAAGTGTTTCACCTAACAAATGAAAACTGACTTATTCAGACTAAGAAGTGCATCTTCTAAGAGTTGAATGAAATGACTCGACTAGAAAGTGCGTCTTCTAGGAGTGAAGGTTCAAGTTAGGAAGTGCTTCACCTAA
>NW_025874647.1:0-2055 GCF_002878395.1 Capsicum annuum | reverse complement strand
TAGAAAGTGTGTCTTCTAGGAGTGAAGGTTCAAGTTAGGAAGTGCTTAACCTAAAAAATGAAAACTGACTTATTCGGACTAGGAAGTGTGTCTCCTAAGGGTGAAATATTATGACTCGACTAGAAAGTGCGTCTTCTAGGAGTAAAGGTTCAAGTTAGGAAGTGCTTCACCTAATAAATAAAAACTGACTTATTCAGACTAAGAAGTGCATCTTCTAAGAGTTGAATGAAATGACTCGACTAGAAAGTGGGTCTTCTAGGAGTGATGGTTCAAGTTAGGAAGTTCTTCATCTAACAAATGAAACTAGACATACTCTGACTAGGAAGTGCGTCTCATAGGGGTTAATTGAAATAACTTAACTAGAAAGTGCATCTTCTAGAAGTTAAAGCTCAAGTTAGGAAGTGCATCACCTAACAAATGAAAAATGACTTACCCAAACATGGAAGTGCATCTCCTAAGGGCATAGGATGATGAGTTTTCACTATGAAATATGTGTAGAAATATTGCCTCTTGCATTTGCAAAAGTGAGAAATTTCATCTTGTTGATATCTAAACTTTAAAGCATTTGAATTGAAGACAAATTTCTCTCTATTTCAAACAAAGATCAATTATAATTTAAAAACGTGGTGGTTGATTTGTGGCATCTGGCTATTGATGTGACCACTCTTGCATTTATCATACTCAGCTTCATTTCAATCATTGATAAGTATCGTTGACTTGTTGTAGTATTGACCCCAATTTCTGACTACCAAAACCGTTTGACTCAAATCTTATTTCTCTTGCATGATGCCTCTAGGTTTAACTTCAAATATATCCCTTATACTTTCATGAGTCCAAAAACCGTTGGGTGACAAGCATTCTTAAATACTTTACTTTATTTTTGAAAATGTCATCTTTGTGTGTCGGCCCTTTGTCTTGCTTTGCACAATTGAAGGAGTTGGTAGCAAGTTTTGAAGTTCTTTCTCACTTGTCTTGACATAAATTTGACTCAAAATACATGAAAGATGACGATATTGATTTTTCATTTGACGATAAAGACACAAAATTAAAAAAGAAAAACAAAAAGAAAAAGAAAAGAAAAAGATAATAGATATCTTCTTTTTTTTTTCAAAAAATGAAAGAAAGAAAAACTTCTCTGAGTGTGGCAGCAGATTTCAGTGATTATGACATGCATTTTGAATTTAACAACCTGATCTACTCAAACTAATCATTTTCAATTTTTACCCACTTATTGAATATAAAATGAAGTCATTCTTGAACATGCTCCCTTTAGATCACAATCCTCCTTCGGCTAGTGACACCTCGATGGGTTTTTGCCAACGAGCCGATCTCATTTTCATTATCATTTTTTTCAGCTCACCGTCGTCTTATGGTGCCCAAAGGGTTTTCACCAATAAGACTCTCTCATTTTCATTATTTTTTTTCACCATTTTTTTTAAATAATGCCCAACATACTAAACATCATGCACCCATAACATGTTTAGCCTTGACATTCTCAAAGATCAATCTAAAGGTCTTTTTTTGGTTGTAATTTTGCTTTTGGAAAAGGTTAGAAAGAAAGGGAGGTATGAGGCTAAAAAATTTTCATAAAATTGGGTGAAACATACAACTTTTGGAATCGACCCTTTTAAGGAAATAAATTTTGTTCCAATTTCATTTCATTCTGGATAATTTGAAATTTATTTTTTTTGTTGGACCGAACCCCAGAGTAGGGTTGCCTACGTATCTTGTCATAGTAAGAATCGGGTCAAACGTAGTTCATGACATTTCTTTTTGCTTGAATTTGGATTTTTCGATTGATTTTTTCTTTTCTTCTTTTTTTCAAAAAAAAAATATTTTAACTCCATTTTTCTTGATACTTTTTTTTTCGACTTTTTCAAATTCTATATTGATTCCAAAAGAGGGGTACGAAAGAAAATAACACTAAAGCTCAAAAAAGGTAACAAAAGATGACACAACATTTGGGTAGTAGAATGAAATGTCTTCGTCATATCAATCCTTAAAAACACAAGTACATAACATGTAATCTGAGAGTAGAACATGAAGATCATACAC
>NW_025874646.1:0-2780 GCF_002878395.1 Capsicum annuum | reverse complement strand
ATTGTAGTTTTTCTTTAAGTTCAAGTATATTTACCTCAGAAGCATCATCTTCTTCTTCTAAATCTGAGTCTCCAAGAGCCATAAATGCAGTTTCATCAGCTTCATCTTCATCTAAGTTAGATCCCCAGGCTGCTATCATTGCATGTTCCTCCTTTCTTTTGGGTTTTTCTTTTAGTTCCTTTTCTGCCCTTTCCTTCTTCCATTCAATTTCCCAGACTAGACAGTCTCTGATCTGATGATCAGTTTTACCACACTTATAGCAACCATTTAGATTATCATTGGAACATTTCTTGCTACCTGTTCCTTTCTTCGTCCTAAAGAATTTGCTGAAGTTCTTAGTTATGAAAGCAGCTTGTTCCTTATCAAGTTCAAATTCCTCATCACTATCAGAAGCTTTTAATGACAGGATTTTCTGTAATGCCTTGAATCTGGTACTCGAAATGCTACAGATGCTCATAACCCCGAAGGACCACAAGCTAACCTATGATTGATATCTGTACCTGTACATTGTATAATATACGGTATATATGTATACATATATTGTAAAATGCGGAATAAAAGTAGTAAGGCCATAAGGTTCAAAACTGAATGAAATATTTGATAAAATAATGTCTAAAAAATAGCACAATCAATACCAAAATAAATCTGAAGTAACTGCCTGACATGTATAGTCTGAAGCCTCTAAGTTGTCTGAATAAGGAGTTGATGGAACATGTCCCCAACTAACTCCATCTACTGAAATAGAAAAGTACTGAAAGAATGATATAATCAAATAATATCATCCTCGAACGATGAGGACTCACTGCTAACTCTGTATGCTGAAATTTGGAATGCTACTGATGCTCTGGATCTCGCATTTCTAAAGTTATGGCATAAAATAAAACACCATAGCGCAAATGCATCAGTATATTGGAATGTACTGGTATGTAAGTAAATTAGGTTGAATGCAAATGGTTCATATGCATGAACAATACTAACTGACTGAAAGATATGAACGTGAGAATATATGCATGAATACATAACTAAAACTGAGATCATGATGGGGCTGAATACTAGGTTCTGACTACTGAGTCTACTGATAACATGGATACCCTGACGACTGAGATTATGAATACTGAGATACTAAATAACTAAGTTTACTGATCCTGATTCTGAGTCACTGATAAGTGAGGAACTAATACTGTATTGCTGAGTACTAAAGGACTGAAACTATATTACTAATACATGAATGACTATTTCTAACTATTCTGATTATGAAGAACTCATCTGGTTGGCTGTATTTGATAGTCCTAAAGCTGAATACTGATAACATAAGGTCTGATAACTGATATAACTGATAACATAAATTACTGTATTTGTCAATTCTGAATCTAATGGAACTGAGTTCCGTACTGTATCTGAGTTGATAGTATCTGACAGTATGTATTTGATGAACTATCTGAGTTCTATTATTGAGACTGAAACTGAGACTGTGGGAGGCAATCATCTAACCGACATACCCCAGAACTGAACTGGTGGGGTCAAACTTATAACCCCAGCTGGAAGGGTGTCAGTACCGGGCCACAGGTAAAGACAAGCTATGAGTATACCCTCGCTGAGAAGGAGTTCTTTCGTCAACCCCTCTTGATAGAAAACTCAAATAAGATATATAAATCCCTAAACGCGTAGGGTGCATCTCTACCTACACTGGCTATGTAGTTCTGGAATGCAAGGATTGCTACTAAGGATCGCACCCTCTACTGGCTGATAGTGTGTATCCTCATCCCTGGGTTCACTCAATGTTGAATCTACTCCCAACTGAATAAATACTAAACTGATTTATTATATGGAGCTAATACTGATGGTATGGTTTAGCTGAGCTGAACTGAGTTCATTGAGTTTCTTTGATCGACGGAATACTACTTAGATCTGAAAACTGACTGAGAGTACTGAAGTTACTGAAATTACTGAGAATACTAAAGTTTCTAAGATTACTGAGTACTGAGATCATTGGGATTACTGAACTACTAGGATTATTGAGATTTCTGAGAGTTCTGGGTTGCTGAGCTTTCCTGAGTCACATAGCTTACTAAGTTCTATGGATTATGGCTTAACTGAGGATATCATGAAAACATGACATTGGATCTAGGCACATAACTATATTTTTTGGGTATAAGTACCCCCAGTACTCGATAAAAGGAAACTGACACAACATGATTTGACTTTTCTTGAACACATAACCAATATTCATAATTCATAGTAACATAAGTTGGGGGATTTTATACTACACATGATTCTCAAAGTCTTATACATGGAAGGGAATGCATATAACAACATGCCATAAGTCCATCAATCTAGTTTCATGAACATTCCATCAAAAATCATAATGCATAACAATATCATAGAAGTCATTATTTTCATAAGGGTGTAGCATGCATTTTTCATTTAGGTCATAATTTAACTATAATACATGATTTCTAGTCTTTTAGGCATTTTATCAAACACCTTACATGCAAAACTTAGGCATAGGTGTAATCAACAAATTATTCATCATGAACAACTAAATTTACATGTTTCTAACTTATATGATATCATAGATTCGTAAAAATACATAAATATTCCAACTTGGAAATCATTCAACATCAATAACATGAACATAATCTATTCACCACAAAAATATCATGATATAGAATTTAAAAAAGGGTTCTTGGGCTTCATGGATAAAAGTATTCCATGAATAAACAGTATGCATACCTTAGCTTGTGATTCTACAAAGATTGACGAAAAGATTCTTGAAATTT
>NW_025874645.1:0-2865 GCF_002878395.1 Capsicum annuum | reverse complement strand
ACATTAATAATATTAAAATAAATACACTAAAAATAAAAATGTTTAGAAAAGTTAAGAAATATTCACGCACAAAAATAGATCCATTAGAACTATAGTAGATCTATTTATTACCAAAGTTATCCACACACCCCTCCAAATGGTATCAAAGCCTGTGCTAATTAAAATTATAGAAGTAGTATGATTTGGATTTATTTGATAGATTTATTAATTATGATAAAATTAGATTTAGATATCCACCAAAATATTATAAATATTTTTTAAATGAATAACGTACAAAAATCACAACAATATAAAGAATTAAAATAAATAATATCTGAAAATCGTAAAGAATTAAAAATAAGAATAGGAAGACTACAGTTTAACATAATTGCCGTAGTTAGTAAAAACTCAATAAATGCACAAAAAGAAGAAATATCAAATTTAGAATCAACAATAGATAGTTTAGAATATATATATCAACATAACCTATATACGTTTAAATAAAATGAACAAAGAAGAATTTATAATAGATGAAAAAACATATAAAAATCACGAAGGACTAAAAATAAAAATAGTATTCTCTAATTTAGGAAGGAGATATAAGAAAATAGGTGAATATTTATATTTAATGTTAGGAAAAGAAGAATTAAAATTAGAAGATAAGTTGGCAGCCATGGTAAGAATAGAAAGAGAAAACGAAGAAATTGACAGAAAAAAGGAAATAGATAAAATAAAACAACAAACCACAGAAGAAATACGAAAAATGGAAAAAACTAAAAATAGTAGGATTGCTGAATTAGAAAAAAAACTACAAATGCTAAAAGATTTATATGAAAAGAGACAGAAAGAAAAAAAAAGATAAAGAACAAAAATTATGAATTGAGATAAATCAATTTAAAGAAAAAATAGAAATAAAAAATATAATACCTAGTACATCAGAAATAAGAAAACCAACCTATAATTACAAAAATAGGTTTAAAAGATATAATCCAAAGGATGAATATAATAAATGGATACCAAAACAAATAATCAATTACAACTTTTTAGATTTAGACTATGTAATAGACACAAATAAAACAATACAACTATGGGTAGGATACATGTCAAAACAATTATTAGATAATAAAATAGATACAACAAATATACCAGAATATATTGAAAAGACATTAATAGGAGCAGTAAAATTATGATTTTTAAACATAGTCGAAGCAAGTAAAAAAGTATTAAGATCTGATAATAAAACAGAAGGAACATCAATACCTACTAAAATACTACCAACAGAAATATTGAAAAAATATGAAATAGCTATAAGAGAAAAATTTAGTAGTATAACAACAGAAGAAAAAGAGCAATATAAAGAGAAAGTTACGAATAGGAATTTAATGTTAAAATTAGCAATATGTAATATGTGCTATATAGATAAGTATACATGCGCATTTAAAGAATGTTATTATAAAGGAACATATAATATAGAAGAAAGTAAAGAAAGAAGAAGATTATATTTTAGTAAATTACCTGAACCATTTAGTTCAAAAATAATAAAAAGTTGGGATGAAGCAAAAATAGTAGATACCCTAGGAGCAAGAATAAAATTTTTACAACAATGGTATAGAAATCTATGTGAAAAATATAGAGAAGAAATAAAAATGGAAAAAACATTAATAAGAAATTTAGCATGTTGCAAAGATATAATAGCACCTCAATTTGGATGTGAAGAAAGATGTTATAAGAAAAGAAAAAGACATAAGAAATATAAGAAATACAACAAATCAAAATATAAATATAAAAAATCAAAAAAAAAAAAAGATATTATGTAAAAAATTATAAACATAAAAGACCATATAGAAGAAAAAAATCTATAAAAGAATGTACTTGTTATAATTGTTGAAAATTAGGACAATTAACTAGAGATTGTAAATTACCAAAAACCCCAAAAAATAAACAAATATCAGAAATAAAAATAAAAAATACAGAATATATGCAGATAGATTATATAGATTAAGAATTAGAAAGTGAAAATAGTATATATGAAATTTCGAAAAATGAAACAGATAATGAAATAGATAGTGAATTAGATGGATCAAATGACTGAAGAAGATATAAAAATGAACCAAATAACTGAAGAAGATATAAAAATAATAACAAAGGAAGAATATTTAAATGAAGAAGGAACAAATCAAAAAATAATATTTGGCAGTAATATATTTGACGAAATAAAAGGAAAAGAGTTAGAGTTAAGTATAAAAAAAAATTAAAATATCAACAATAAAAAATATATTTAGTAGAAAAAGGGAAGAATACTACGTAGTAAGCCAAAAAGAACATGTAATAGACTGTAGATATGCAAAAGGGAGAGCTAGTATACCACTAGTAACAAAAAGAATAATTAATAAAGAAATAAACGATATAAAAAGTAAAAAAACCAATAAAATATGTACACCTTGGAGGAACAAAGATATTAATAAAAGTATGTTTTAGAGAAGGAATAGATACACGAATAGAATTATATTTAGCAGATGACAGAATTATAAAACCTATAGAAAAAAGTATAATAACAGTCATAAAAGGAAATTTAATATACCACAAATTTTAATTTATAATAAGTGTGAATTATTCAGTAGCAATAACAGATAAAATATAGATAAATCATTAGTATTATATTGGAAAATATTAGGAATAGAACTAACCTCAGGAAGTAAAATATTTACAGCAAGATGTAAAAATCATATGTATTAACAACTAAACATGAAATAACGGGAAAAAATAAAATTAATAAAATACAAATAGAAAGTCCTTTCAAGCAATTTGTAAAAACAATTGATAATAATGATTATAGTTACAAAGACATAGATATAGAAGAAGATTTAGAAATAATAAATGATAGAA
>NW_025874644.1:0-2057 GCF_002878395.1 Capsicum annuum | reverse complement strand
TTGATATGTAGTATCTTACCCAAATAATTGTGTACGAGGAGTTATGATCATTAGAAGTTGACCCAAAAATTTGCTTTTGATAGGCTGAAGTAGATCGACCATAACTTTTTGGTCTGATAGACAAATTGGATGAAACCAATTTCATTGGAAAGAGGACTCGCAGAGATTTTCGTTGATATATATTTGATCACCCAGATCATTATGTACAAGGAGTTATAATTGTTTAAATTTGGAGAAAAAATACGTAAAGCCTCAGTACTTTTTCCTGCACGTTTTACTGTTCACTACTATTCATGGTTCGATCGAAATGTTCATAACTCGTCGCTCGGTTGTTCGCTTTGGATGATCCATATATCGTTGGAAAGCTTATTTGATACTCTACAAAATGGTGGGTCTTAATCTAAGACATTCTTCACGAAAAATTTATAATTTATTCTAGAATATAGAAATCAACACGTTTACGCATAAAATTTCAATGAAAAATTTCCCGGGGTATTACAGATACTTTACCCAACTTTATGTTTACTTTTTATTTTTACTTCCACTTAGAAAATTGATGTACTATACTAGATATTTCCTTTTATTAAAAATTTTTTGAACATGTGAAATAGAGTCTTGAGATAATTATGTTCCATACTCTTGTTTTATTTATGAAAATTTTGAATACTGATACTTTTTGTATTGTTATTTAACTTACTTCTGCTATTTATTTAAGTTTTATATTTTTATAAGGACATAGTTATCTACTAAATGAGGGGTTATGGTAGGTGTCATCCTAACCTTAGCTTTTGGATCATGACAGGCTTTGTGTTATGGTATTTGGGTGATGATGTTATACATACATATACATACATACATATATATACATATACATACATATATATATATACATATACACACATATTTATATATATGCGTGTGTATACATATGTATGTATATATATATATATATATGAATACATATTTATATGTGTGTGTGTGTGTGTATACATACATATATATATGTGTGTATATATATATATATATGCACATATATATATATATGCATATATATATATATGTGTGCATATATATATGTATATAAATACATATATACATATACATATATATATATACATATACATATATATATATATATGCATATATATATACATATACACACATATTTATGTATTTGTGTGTGTGTGTGTGTATACATACATATATACATATATATATACACACATATATATAAATATGTAAGTATATATATATACACACACATATATATACATGTATATATATGTGTGTGTATGTATATATGTGTGTGCGTGTATATATGCATGTGTGTACAGTCGGGGTTGTCGGGTCAATTTTCTTCACTACCATTTTTAACAAGTCTTGATCGTAGATAGTGTTAAGATGTGTAGTGTTTATATTGGACCTTGTTGAGTTTTACATTATGAAATAGATGTTTGGTGCATTTTATATATCTTTGATCGATGTGTGCTTGTATTTTCTAACCCTTGTTCCATGAGTACTCATAGGGACGAGTTAAGGATATTACTGGGTTATATTTATGTAAAACTCACACCATACCAGGCAGATATTATTAGCAACAACAAAGCTAGTAGCTTACAAGTTCGCCATATTTGATCCAGTTGTTGAAATAGCTACCACGTTGTTCGTGGAAGCTTTCAAAAGAGTCTTTGTCATTTATTTGTTAATGCCTATTTTGGGGGATTTACATCCCCCACCCCCACCCCATCCGAGTCTTTCATAGTTCTCTTAGTTGCTCCATTATCTAGTATGAAATTTGTAATTGTTGTCCTTGCGGATACAAAATTTTTATGTTTCACAATACAAATTTCAAACTAAGTTTAAGAACAAGCTTTTAATAACTACAATGAAGTTCAAATGAATAATCAAATGAACTATCAAATGAATTGTGTTTTATCAATTTTTTAAGAATAAAGATGAAGCAGAATTTTCAACCAAGTCCACCGACTTCACGGTATATCCTTAAGGAATTTATTCCCTACAAATACCCGAGATTATGGAATCTTTGCTCCCAGGAT
>NW_025874643.1:0-1029 GCF_002878395.1 Capsicum annuum | reverse complement strand
TGGAATCTGTTACTGTTTTGAAGCTTACAGCTGAAGACAGGGCATCACATTTGGGTGGTGCACTGAAATTACATCTGGATGGTGCACTGAAGGACTGCATGCGGCAGATACGAAATTTGAAAGAAGAACATGAACAGAAGCTGCATGATGTGATTCAGAATAAAACCAAGCAGTTTGACAAAATGAAGAATGAGTTTGAAGCAAAATTAGCTAACCTGGACCAACAGTTACTCAGGTCTGCAGTGGAAAATTTTGCACTCTCAAGGTTTTTGCAGGAGCGTTCTAGCATGGTGATGCAGCTCAGTAAAGAAAAAGCCCAACCTGAAGCAGAAATTGAGATGTTGAAGAGCAATATCGAGTCATGTGAAAGGGAAATAAATTCTCTGAAATATGAACTCAAAATTAACTCAAAGGAACTAGAAATTCGTATTGAGGAGAAAAATATGAGCGCACGGTCTGCAGAAGTTGCAAACAAGCAACAACTGGAGGGAGTGAAGAAAGTTGCAAAATTGGAAGCAGAGTGTCGGAGATTACGTGGTCTTGTGCGGAAGAAGTTGCCTGGGCCTACAGCCTTGGCCCAGATGAAGCTTGAGGTTTAGAGTTTGGGTAGAGATTATGGGGACAGCCGTGTAAAGAAATCCCAAGGAGGAAGGCCCAGTTTGCCAAATTTTTCATTGGATAGTGTGCAGAAGTTCCATAAAGAGAATGAGCAACTTACAGAACGCCTTTTGGCAATAGAGGAGGAAACAAAGATGTTGAAAGAAGCTTTGGCACACCGGAACAGTGAATTACAGACAGCCAGGAGTATTTGTGCAAAGACGGCCAGCAAGCTTCAAAATTTGGAAGCACAGCTGCAAGCAAATGCTGAACAGAACTAAACCTGTAAACAATAACAAAATGACACAATAATAGAGATATCAAAATAATAAAACTAAACCTAACCTTTACATAAAAAAATCATTCAAATCCGACCAACATTTATCTATCACCTGTAAAATGCAACAAAATAATACGATAAAATTGATATAA
>NW_025874642.1:0-2133 GCF_002878395.1 Capsicum annuum | reverse complement strand
TATGTAATTATGTTATCTTCTTTTACTTGTATTTGATGATCCTGTATATGCATGTTCCCCCTTATTCTACTTATATGTGATATAATGCATACTTGTGTTCTATCTGGTTGTGATGCTGTAATATATGTGATATATTACAACTGTTAGTGCAAGCGGTGTGGGATAATTTCTTCGAGGTGATGTACCCTTAGTGTATATTTTGTATGCTTTATTTACTACTTAGCTTAATCAGTCTATGATACCTACTGTGTACAAGTGGACCGTACTCATACTTACTGCCGCCTTTTGGTGTAGGTCCTAGCTTGAGTGTGTGTCAGCTTACTTGACTCGGGCAATTGTTGGAGCTTCCACGGTAGCAGTTGGACATTCATGCATTCGGATTTCACCTCTATCTTTCTATAGTAGTTATGTCTTTATTAGTATTTGGAGACATATATTATTGCTTTATGGTTATTTTTATGATGTATTATAACTCTCCGAGTCTATACCCTGGATGTTACACTGTGCTTATGACCTCGAAGGATCACAAGCTAACCCATAACTAATATCTGTTGTGAGCACTGAAAATATGATACTGTAATAATGCATAAAAATAGGCTAAAATGTCATAAGATTCAAAACATAAATACTGATATAATATAACATCTGTGATAGTATCTATAAAACTATAAGTTGTCTGAAAGTCTAGTCTGAAAAGCCTCTAACTGAACTACCTGAAAACGGAGTTGATGGGACAAACCCCCAACTAACTCCGACTACTGAAACACTGAATCTATATAATAATGAAATAGAAGAATATCCTCGATGGATAAGGACTCACTACTGAATCTGAAACTGCTAACTGAGCCTGATTCTGTCTATATGCGATCAGGAACCTGAGCGTCCAAACCTATGATATGAGACATCATAGCACAAAAAAGAGTATGTGCCAGCACATGGAATATACTGGTATGCTATATAAGGTAAGGCTGAATGCAAGGGTTCATATGCATGAATAATAACTAACTAAAATGATATAGAGTAACTGAACATGAGAGTAGATGGATAATCTGAAACTGCTGTAAATATTGAGTATACAATACTGTGCATATATATATACTGTAACTGAGATTTTCTGAAGCTAAGTACTGAGTTTTGATACTGAGTAACTGATAATTTGAGTTACTAATACTGATTGACTGTATCTGACAGTTCTAGTTTTATAGAGCTGAACTGAGTTCTATTCTGAAGACTGAGACTAAAACTGTGGGAGGTAATCATCTAATCGACATACCTCTTTTCTGAATAAATTTGGGGTCCAACCTATAAACCCAGTTGGAAGGGTGTCAGTACCATGCCATGGGTAAAGACACTAAAGAGTCACCCTCTACTGGTAGGTATCTTGAATGAGAACGGTGGTACCCTCTACTGGTAGGTAAAGCACCTTATCAATCCTCAAATGATAGGTTGATGTCTCAACCTATGCTGGCTACGTAGTTCTGGAACACAAGGATTTCATTTAAGGATCATACCCTATACTGACAGGTGAGTCCCCATCCATGGGCTCACTCAGTGCTGAATCCTACTCCCAATAGCAAAAAAACTTAACTGATTATACTGAACTGAACTGGACTAGTACTAAGTTTTCTAGAGTTCTGTAACTGACTAAGTTCTACTGAGTTCTATAACTGACTGAGGGTACTACTGATCATGACATGACTGATACTATTCTATAACTGATACTAACTCTAGGCAAATAGCTAAATTGTCGGGTATTAAATACCCCTAGGACTCATTAGCATGAAAAGTAAAGCATCACATGATCTTGCAAAGCATAACAATGTACACATATTCATATTTCATCTATAGAGAGATTTTATCAAATACTTGTAGGGCATAAGCTTATACATATACTAATATGTCATGATTTCATCACTTTATTCACATGGATATTCTATCAAACACTTGGGGAGCACAACTTTATGCACATAATCATGGTTAACATATAAGCAGGGCAATTACAATGCCCAAACTTGCAATTTATGGGGTTAACATGCAATTCATATAATTCTCCCTAAATACTATCCTATTTTCATGAATCTTACATAATCATGGATTGAAAATACAAAATTAACAACATAGACACATTAATCA
>NW_025874641.1:0-1395 GCF_002878395.1 Capsicum annuum | reverse complement strand
TTGAGAGACAACAGATTTGCTATCAATCATTTCAAAGTCCAGGAATCGTGCAACAAGAAATTTCTTAATTCCCGCATCTTCCGTTTTATATTTCCGTTCAAGTGCCCCCACAGTTCTTTTGATGTCTTGGTTCCACTATAGACATTATAGAGGTCATCTTGGAGACCACTCAGAATATAGTTCCTGCAAAGGAAATCCGAATGTTTCCAAGCTTCTACAATAACGAAGCGGTCCTTATCCGAGGTTCCCTCGGGTACCTCTGGAGCGTCTTCGCTAGTGAACCATTGTAGACATAACGTGGTGAGGTAAAAGAACATCTTTTGTTGCCACCGCTTGAAGTCGATGCCAGAAAATTTTTTGGGCTTCTCCGCTGGTGCCATCGTTGGCGGAGCATTTGTGCGACTTGATGTGGCAATATTATTTTCCCCCATAGACATTGTCGCATCTATCATTTGACTTTCAGTTGTCATTTTTCCTGTCACCACAAGACAGAAAAATTAGTATTTTTCAGAATACTATTAATAAAGTTAAATAACTTTAACAATTCTTATTGTTTCTAGTTAACGATGAAGTTTTTATTACTTTGAATCGCCAACCGAATGAACCTTAACTTGAGATGAAGATTTTATGTCTTCTAATCACTAGTTAAATTCAAGTGGAGTAGAAAGCCAAAGCTTTAATCTCCAAAAACAAGCAATACAGATTCTGTAAGATTATTTCCTTAAGATTGTTATTTCCCGCTATGTATTCGGGTACGTAGAAATCTGTATAGCAGAATAACAACTTCAACTAGTTCAAGTCTATAAAACAAGAACACAAAGAAGTTCACAATACCCTCAACACAAGATCAAAGTGATCTTTCAAGGAGGTGTATTTTTTATTTTTCAGAAAGTAGATGAAACAAAAAGTTAAGGCCAAGTCGTCCGAATTCACGGATTTTACTTAAGGAATTAATTCCCCTCCCAGGATAAAATGGCCAACAATTCAAGTATAGCGGTACCTCAAATACTTGAATCCTTCAAACACACTCTCGGTTTGATTGATCACAAAGAGTATCTAGAAGACAAGAAGATTTATGTGTAATCTGAAAATTTTTCATCTTATAACCTGTGGAAGAAAGCAGGTTATTTATAGCCATAACATGCCTCTTCTGAAAAGAGGCAATGGTTCAAGTTAAAAGGTGTAACCTTTCCAGAATAATCATGTCTATTCGTCCAAACAGTGTGACTGTTCATGAACAGGCATGTCATTTCGTGAATAAGTGTGTCAGTTGGTCGAAACAATGCATCATTCCGAAGCCACACAACTGTTTACGTAAAACAGTGCTCCTGTTCACGTGAAACAATGCTACTGTTCATGTGAAACAGTGCGACTGTTCACGTGAAACAGTGGTAC
>NW_025874640.1:0-7308 GCF_002878395.1 Capsicum annuum | reverse complement strand
TGTTTAGATCCTCCTCTAGACTGTTCATGTCTAATTTTATACAGGTAAATGTTTTCAAAGAATTCAGCATTGTCAGATTCAATTACCGGATTTTCACTAATATCCGGATGTTCAGATTTATGAATCAAAAATCGACATGCTTTACTACTTTTCGCATATCCTATGAACACGTAGTCTACCGTTTTAGGTTCTATCTTAACCCTTTTAGGTATAGGAACTTGTACCTTTGCTAGACACCCCCACACTTTGAAATATTTCAAGTTAGGTTTCCTTCCTTTCCATTTTTCGTAAGTAATTGATTGTGTCTTACTATGGGGAACTCTGTTGAGTATATGATTGGCCGCTAGGATAGCCTCCCCCCATAAGTTTTGAGGTAAACCAAAACTTATAAGTAAGACATTCATCATTTTCTTCAAAGTTCGGTTTTTCCTTTCCGCAATTCCATTAGATTGGGGTGAATACAGGGCCGTAGTTTGATGGATTATTCCATTCTCTACACATATTTGCGCAAAGGGAGATTCATATTCTCCACCCCTATCACTTCTTATCATTTTGATCTTTTTGTCTAACTGATTTTTAACTTCAGTTTTATATTGCCTAAACGCATCTATTGCTTCATCCTTACTATTTAGCAAGTAGACATAACAATATCTAGTGCAATCGTTAATAAAAGTTATGAAATACTTTTTTCCACCACGAGATGGTGTTGACTTCATATCACAAATGTCAGTATGTATTAAGTCTAAGGGATTGGAATTCCTTTTAACAGATTTATAAGGATGCTTTGCATACTTCGATTCCACACACGTTTGACACTTAGATTTATTACACTCAAAGTTTGGCAAAACTTCTAATTTAATCAATTTTAGAAACGTTTTGTAATTAACATGGCCTAAACGTTCATGCCATAAATCATAAGACTCAAGCAAATAAGACGAATTCAGACTTTTATTTATTTCAACAGTCATTACATTCATCTTATAAAGGCCCTCCATGAGATAGCCTTTTCCTACATACATTTCTCCTTTGCTAACTATAATTTTTCCAGAAATGGTTATATATTTGAATCCATTCTTATCTAGGAGTGAAACATAAATTAAGTTCCTACGTAACTCCAGAACATATAGCACATTATTCAGTGTCAAGACCTTGCCGGAATTCATCTCTAAGCAAATTTTTCCTGTTTCCTCCACCTTAGCAGTAGCAGAGTTGGCCATGTAGATCATTTCTTCTACTTGAGCTGGAGAAAATGACGAGAACAACTCTTTGTTTGTGCAAACATGGCGTGTGGCACCAGAATCCATCCACCATTCGCGTGGGTTCCCCACCAAGTTGCATTCCGTGAACATAGCACATAAATCATCATATTCTTTATTGGACTCAATCATATTAGCTTGGTCATTTTTCTTGACTTTCTTCAGGGCTCGACAATCTATGGACTTGTGGCCAAATTTGCCACAATCGAAGCATTTTCCCTTGAACTTTTTCTTGGGTTGATTGCTTCCATGTTCATCTTTCTTTCTTTTCTTCGAGTTGTTTTGGCCATCTTCTACAATATGTGCTCCACTCATTGTAGAATTTCCCTTTAACCTTTCTTCGGTAGCTTTATTGTCCTCTTCAATACGAAGACGGACAATAAGATCTTCAACGCCCATCTCCTTACGCTTATGCTTTAAGTAGTTTTTGAAGTCTTTACACAAAGGTAGTAGCTTCTCAACTATTGCTACTACTTGAAAAACATCATTCACAATTAAGCCTTCTGCTCGGAGATTATGTATGATGACTTGCAACTCCTGTACTTGAGAGACAACAGATTTGCTATCAATCATTTTGAAGTTCAGGAACCATGCAATAAGGAATTTCTTAATTCCCGCATCCTCCGTTTTATATTTCCGTTCAAGTGCCCCCCACAGTTCCTTTGATGTCTTGATTCCACTATAGACATTATAGAGGTCGTCTTGGAAACCACTCAGAATATAGTTCCTGCAAAGGAAATCCGAATGTTTCCAAGCTTCTACAATAACGAAGGGAACCTCGGACACCTCAGAAGCGTCTTCACTAGTGAACCGTTGTAGACATAAAGTGGTGAGGTAAAAGAACATCTTTTGTTGCCACCGCTTGAAGTCGATGCCAAAAAATTTTCCTGGCTTCTCCGTCGGTGCCATCATTGGCGGAGCATTTGTGCGACTTGATGTGGCAATATTATTTGCCCCCATAGATGTTGTCGCATCCATCATTTGACTTTCAGTCATCATTTTTCCTATCACCACAAGACAGAAAACTTAGTATTTTTCAGAATACTATTTATAAAGTTAATTAACTTAAAACTCTTCTTCTTGTTTCTAGTTAACGATGAAGTTTTTTATTACTTAGAATCGTCAATCGAGTGAACCGTAACTTGTGATGAAGATTTTATGTCTTCTAATCACTAGTTAAATTCAAGCGGAGTAGAAAGCCTAAGCTTTAATCTCAAGAACAAGCAATACAGATTCTGTAGGTATGCATATTCCTTAAGATTGTTATCTTCCACAATACGAGTACGAAGAATCTGTATAATAGCATAAAAACTTCAACTCGATTTCAAGTATGAACAAGAACACAATGAAGTTGAAAAAAATACCCATAACATAAGATCAAAATGATCTTTACAAGATGTGTATTTTATATTTCAGAAATATAGATGAAACAGAAATTGTTAAGATCAAGTCGTCTGAATTCACGGACTTTCCTTAAGGAATATTTTTATATTTTAGAAATATAGATGAAACAGAAATTGTTAAGGTCAAGTCGTCCGAATTCACGAACTTTCCTTAAGGAATATTTCCCCTCACTGTACCCGAGGTTATGGAATCTTCCTCCCAGGATAAAATGGCCTTCAATCCGACTATAGTGGTACCTCAAATAGGTGGATTCTTCAAACACACTCACGGTTTGAATGATCACACTTAAGAGTATTTTTAAGAAGAAGAAGAAGCTTGTAATTCTGAAAATCTTTTCTGTGTCCTAAACCTGTAGATGAAATCAGGTTTATATAGCCACAAGATGCCCCTTTGAAAAAGTGCCAATGGTTCAATCTTAAAGGTGTGTCTATTCTAAAAAATTACATGGCTGTAGTATTTTATTAGTGCTGAACCAGTGTGCAGTATTTTACTGCAACAGTACACCTTTTCACAAAACAGTGGCACCATTTCGATGAAATGTTGCAGTAATTCATGAAGCAGTGTACCAATTCACTTGAACCAGCACCTATTCCTGAGTTTCTGCATGCATTAGAAAACGTTTCAACATTCTGCGATGAAACATCACAACTATTCGCTGAAACAGTGTAAACAGTGGCATCTGTATATATGTATGGAGTCAAAAATATTGTGCAGAAAAATTCTACTGCGTTTCCCTTTGGCATTCTTTGGAATTCAAATAAAATTTGTCTAAAAAATAGATCTCATCGATCGATCATTTGACAAATCCGAATCCGAAGCCGAAACCAAAGTCGAAGCCGACCCGAACGAGCGACGACGACGGTGCGAGGCATCTCTTATTTCTTGCCTCACTTTTCATGTGGATTAAGTATTCATCATTATAAATACTCCAAAGTTCCATTATCTTACCAATATGGGAGAATTAGTGAACTTTCCAATTTGGGAGTACACCTTCTAAATTGGTGTCTCCTTCTTCTACCATTTTTTCCTCTCCATTTTTCCATTCACACCTTTTCATTACTATGAGCCTAACAAAGCCGAAAATAGTTATCATGATTTGGAGAAATTATATTGATAAAAAGGGATGAATAAAGATATTGCTAATCTTGTTTTCAGTTGTTTGATTTGTTAGTGTGTTCAAGCTGAGCATGAGCAACTCCCATGACTACCATCAAAGTTTGAGATTCTAGAGTGAAAATGGAAAGGAGTGACTATGGAGTTTTAAACCAGACCTCCACGAACCTTTGAGGTTATGACTCCATTTAGGAACCAGATACAATGGAAAAGATTCAAAAGTTTACATAAATAAAATTATGAGTAAGGGATTGTGAGGGAAGGGGCCTCAGAGTGAAGAAGGATTTACAAGAGGTTTGGAGCTGCTGAAAAATGCCAAACCTTAATGACGGCCTTAGGCTAAGGCGGCATTTCTTTCATTATACTGGGCCGTTAAAAAAGGCCCAGCCAGAATAGTTAAATGGGCCACAGAGATAAGGGATAGGCCCTCCTCCACAATGGGTCATCCATGCCCTCCTAAACGCATATCCGAACCACTATGATAACAATGTAGGGAAAAGATGTGTTTACCCCCTAAACTTGTCACGAGAGTAAATCACACTCGCGCCACATTGGATCCATGTCATAGCCACGTCGGATCCACGTCAAAGCCACATAAATAAATTATTTTTAAAATAATATATATATATATATATATATATATATATATATATATATTTTCCCCAAAATATATAATTTTTTCTACTTTTTACCTGGTTCATCTCTTCCTCTTAACCTATGTTCTTAACAAATTACTTCTTTAACCATACCCCGGAAGCTTCATCTGGGAACTAACACTCGTCCTTCGTCTATTCTGTAGACATAGCGGACTTATCAAGGCCAGAATTCCTAGGAATTTACAGGTTAATCCATCATTTTTATTAAGAAATTAAGAGGTTAACCATATACTAAGAGTAATGAATTTAAACAAACATTGTTTAATTTACATGATGTACAACAAACATATTCAAAAAAATTTAAAACATAAAAAACATATTTTTTGATGGGGAAGTATAGAATAAATAAGAACTTACATGAAGTAACTGCAATAGAGGTTTTCCTTTCGAGAATTCCTTAAAGACTTTGAAAAACTGAAAACTTTATTCTTCCACAAACTTTATATATTACAAGATTTGATTTACATCAGGAGGAGTAGGTTGGACAAGAGGATTGGTTTATACATAGGAGAGAGGAAATATTTCTTAGAGGTTCTGAGAGTTTTTTCGATCTACTTGCCACTATTATTTCTAAGTCTTATATCGACCAAATTAAGAAAAAGGAGTGGACAATATGGCCGACAATATGGCCGACAGATAAGGATAAGATTCTTTAATAATGCAGGTCGGGTACACATTGGGACCCATCGTCACATGTATTATTATTCTTCTTTTCCAAACGTATGCTTCAATAGTTTTTCTTTCCTGTTGGAAAGTAATGATAAAGGAATCACTCTGACACGGACTTGACTAATTACAAGACTTGAAGTGGGCATACCCACATGACACTCTTATCATAACACTATCATAACACTTGTATCTTATTATTCCACGTATCTATCTTCTTTTCCACTTGTCTTCTGTCTGTCTATGTATCTAAGTTGTACAGGACTATGGTGTCGAAGCTCATTCCAGAGTCATCATCTTCATAGGGATCCTGAGCATCTTGGAGAATATCTTCAAATCTATCGTCTTCTTCGTTTGAAGATCTTGGAACATTAATGTCTATTGTATTATTCATGTTTGGAACTACCCCATCTGTTCTTGTACATGGTTTGTCTTTACTATCCATATGCTTATCTTGTTCTTGGCTACTAAAGAATTTGTCTAATGTCTGTTTTACGATAATCTCAATTTGTTTATTTTTCTTTTTCTCCATTATTGTCTTTTTTAAAGTACTAGTTCTAGGTGGTTTTGATAAAGGTCCTGCTTCATATTCACTTTTTGGCAAAGTAACAGCCATAAATGGATTTCATTTGTCTTTACCGGTTACCATTTGAACCGGACTAGCTGTACCAACATCTGGTACAGTGAATTTTTGAGCATTCAGAGGGGAATGCACACCCTTTTCATTCATTTTTTGTGGAGATGGAGAACTCTGTGTCTGAGTACTTGCATGAGTCTTTCTTATCTGATATTTACTAAGCTTGTCTTGTAGAGTTTGTATTTGCTCCATGAGTCTAGAATTTTCCACAATAAGAGCCTCCTTCTGAAGATTTAATCTTTTAAAGGCGTCGGTCATTGAGGTGCAATGGTCACAAAAATTATTTTTTCTAAATCCCTTTGGATATTGTATTGGGGTGTCTGGTCTGGATTTCGTCTGAGGGCTGGTGATAAATAAAAATTTAGTCCAAAGTGTCCTTTTGCGTAGTCTAAAGCTTCGGAAAAATCATTAAAACCTTTGTAAAGAGGATTTCTTACACCTTTTATAGAGTCCATCACTTCTAACCAAGTCTGAAAAATTTTATTTGTTTTACCATGTATAATTACATAATATTTGAATCTAGGCTTACTTTTGTCTGATATATATTGACATAAAGCATTTATAGAGGCTAAAAAATATTTGTGGTTTGGCTTATGGTGTGCTATCCAAAGATTATCTACCAAATATTTTTGGGGTCTGTCTAAAACATATTCTGGTCTAAGTTTGAACGAATAATTACTGGGCAAAAAAGAAATTAAATTAAAAGGTCCACAGTCTATTCTTTCCATTGTTTCTATGGAATTTTGAAGTCCTATAGAATTCTGTGGTCTAAATCTAACATTTCCTAGCATTGTCTGATAATAAATATCTTAAGATGAGGAAGATGCTACTCATTTGCCCTTGTCTATTGTATGTTGACTAGTATGTTGACTAGTTGGTCGCATGCTGAAACAAACATTATTTTTGGTTAATCGATTTTGTTTTTAATTGTAACCTACTTAACTGGTCTGCTAATTCATTTTCTTTACCTTTAATATATTCGAAAACAATGTCCTTATATACCGATATAGTGTCCATAAAATTTAACCATCTTCTTCTACTACTAGCTTTATCATTTATTTTTTGGCTAAATTTAACTATCGCCTCACAATCTGTCCTTACTAAAACTTCTTCTTTATTTAAAATATATAATTTAAAACTATTTAAACCATATACTATAGCTAATACTTCTAAATCTGTACTAGGCATATTTCCTTTTTCTTTATATTGTCCACTTTGATATGCACAAATTTTGTCTTCATTTTTATCACTATATTTATTAGGTTTATCTTTTAACACTGCTCCCTATCCTAATTTACTTCCATCAGTCTGGACGATTAAATAATTGGATTCTAGTGGAATTTTTAAATCTGGGATATTTTTAACCTTTTCTTTAATCTATTGTACTAATTTAATGTCTTCTAGATTAAAATGTTTCTGCCCTTTACTGCCTGTTTTAGCATATAAAGGTCTTGCTATTTTTCCTAAGTCTTGAATAAAGTTTCTTGCGTAATTTACTAATCCTAAAAAATTTTGTAGGTCGTAGTATTTTCTAATTTGTCTGGCATTTCTAATACTTTTTTGGCTATATGAGGTT
>NW_025874639.1:0-4582 GCF_002878395.1 Capsicum annuum | reverse complement strand
CCCATAGTAAAACACAATCAATTCCTTATGAAAAATGGAAAGGAAGAAAACCCAACTTGAAATATTTCAAAGTGTGGGGGTGTCTAGCAAAGGTCCAAATTCCTATGCCTAAAAGGGTTAAGATAGGACCTAAGACGGTGGACTGCGTGTTCATAGGATATGCTAAAAGTAGTAAAGCATATCGATTTTTGGTTCATAAATCCGAACATCCGGATATTAATAAAAATACGGTAATTGAATAAGATAATGCTGAATTTTTTGAAAAAATTTCTCCATATAAAACTAGACATGAACAGTCTAGTGGGGGTCTAAATGACCTCGAGATGAACCAAGTGAGAATGTACATAATGAAGAAAATCCAAGATGTAGTACACGTCAAAGAACGTCTACTTCATTTGGATTAGATTTTGTAACATTTCTCTTAGAAAATGAGCCTCAAATATTTAAGGAAGCGATGGCATCTTCGGACTCATCCTTTTGGAAAAAGGTAGTCAATAGTGAGATTGATTCAATCTTAGCAACCATACATGGGAATCGGTTGATCTTTCTCCCAAAAATAAACCTTTAGGTTCTAAATGGATCTTTAAAAGAAAGATGAAAGCGGATGGCACTATTGACAAATACAAGGCAAGACTTGTAGTAAAAGGCTTCAAACAAAAAGAAGGCCTTGATTACTTCGATACATACTCGCCAGTAACAAGGATAACATCAATTCGAATGTTAATTGCCTTGGCTGCGGTATATGATCTTCAAATCCATCAAATGGATGTGAAAACCGCATTCTTAAATGGAGAATTGGAGGAAGAAATTTACATGGAACAGTCTGAGGTTTTTGTGGTTCTAGGAAAAGAGAATAAAGTGTGTAAACTTATAAATTTGTTGCATGGACTAAAGCAAGCACCTAAACAATGGCATGCGAAGTTTGACCAAACCATGTTGGCAAACGGATTCAAGATAAATAAATGTGATAAATGTGTTTATATTAAAGACACTCCAAATCACCAAGTCATTGTTTGTTTGTATGTGGATGATGTATTGATCATCAGTAGAGACATTTCTGACATAAATTCTACAAAACGAATGCTTGAGATTAAGTTCAATATGAAAGACCTTGGAGTTGCGGATATGATCTTAGGTATAAGAATCCATAGAACTCCACAAGGGTTGGCATTGTCACAGTCTCATTATATAGAAAATGTACTTGACAAATTCAAGTATATGGAATTCGGTATTGCCAAGACTCCTTTGGATGTGAGCTTTCCACTCTGAAAGAACGAAGGTGAAAGTGACTCACAATTGGAGTACGCAAGAGTATTGGGATGTTTAATTTATATAATGAATTATACACGACCAGACATAGCATGCGCTATTAGTAAATTGAGTCAGTACACGAGTAATCCCAACAAAACTCATTGGATGACAATGAAAAGAGTTTTGGGGTATCTTAAATACACTCAAGATTATGCCTTGCATTGTAATAAATATCCTGCAGTACTTGAAGGATATAGTAATGCAAATTGGATCACCAAATCGAACGAAGTAAAATCCACAAGTGGATATGTATTTACTATCGGTGGAGGAGCAGTCTCTTGGAAATCATCCAAACAGACTTGTATTGCTCGCCCTACAATGGAATCTTAATTTATTGCATTAGATAATGCCGGTGAAGAAGTAGAATGGCTCCGAAATTTCTTGGAAGATATTCCGTATTGGCCCAAGCCAGTGGCACCAGTATGTATACACTGTGATAGCCAAGCGGCAATAGGTAGGGCAGGGAGCATGATGTATAACGGTAAATCTCATCATATAAGACAAAGACATAATACCATTAGAGAACTTCTCTCTAGTGGAATTATCATAGTTGACTACGTAAAGTCAAAGGATAATATGTCGGATCCACTTACAAAAGGCCTATCTAGAGAAGGAGTGGAAAGAACATCTAAGGGAATGGGTTTAAGGCCTAGGACAAGTCAGCATGGCGGTAACCCTACCTAGTAGATTGGAGATTCCACGAGTTAGGTTCAAGGAGATCAAACAAAGTTGTGTCTGACAGGTTCAACATTGTCAATTACCCAACTCATTCTCATGATCTAGACAATGTATAGTAAACAAGGATAAGACTTAAGGCGAAAAGTCTTTTAATGATTATCTAAATTTAGCAGATTTGACCAAATAGTTTAATCTATAGAATTGAATATTTAGAAATCACCTATGTGAGGGAGAGGTGGAAGCCGTTTCAAGGAGAATGTTAGTAAAGGCCTATTCTCTAAGCTCACATAAAATCGGGACGTGTTCATGGCTGAAAGGAACAAAACCATGAGAACCATAAACGTTAAAAGGCTGGTTGTGTGACATGTATTGTCTAGGTGTACATTAAAGCTCGACGGTTCAAAGATATCAAATCTATCGATTGATCGAGTATATCCGATACATTTTCACTACGGAAAGTTCAAAGGAAAACCCACTTATACAGATGCAATCAGTCTTTGCTTGATGATCACATACTTATCCGTAAAACTTTTACAAAAAATAGTCATTCCCTATCCATGTGGGGGATTGTTGGGCTCATAGTATATGAAAGAAGTGTGAATAGAAAAATAGAGAGTAAAATAGTGGAGGGAAGGAGACACTAAAATAAAAAGTGTACTCCCAAATTAGAAAGTTTACTCTTTCTCCCACATTGGTGGAAGAAGAGAACTTGGAAGTATTTATAATCAAGAATACTTACTCCACATAGTAAGTGAGGCAAGCAATAAGAGATGCCTCGCACCGTCGTCGTTCGCTCGGCTCGACTTCGGATATGGATTCAAATTTGGATTTGGATTTGGATTTGTCAAATGATCGATCGATGAGATCTATTTTTTTGGACAAAATTTATTTGATATCCGAACATACCAAAAGAAAAACGTAGGACAATTTTTTTGATACTCTATTTATATAATATGCATGCAGTAACAATTGCAATGTTTCGAAGAGAACTGATGCTTCAGTTGCACTATTTCAAGTGAACCGATGCACTGCTTCATGAACTGATGCATGCTTCAGAAAGATGCAATCCTTCAACGAAGTAACACATTGTTTCATGAAATGAGATGACTGTTTAGGAAAAGATGCACTCTTTGATGAATAGATATGAATTTTCAGAAAGAGGTGCAACCTTTAAAGTGAACCATTGCCTCTTTTCAGAAGAGGCATGTTATGGCTATATAAACCTGCTTTCATTCACAGGTTTAGAGATGAAAAATTTCAGAATAAAAACACTCTTCTTGACTTAAAAAATATTCTGTGTGATCACTCAAAACGTTCAGTGAGTTTGAAGATATTCCAATTGTTTGAGGTACCGCTACAGTTGGTTTGTTTGGCCATTTTATTCTTTGAGGAAAAATTCCACAACCTCAGGTACAGTGAGGGAAATTATTTCTTTAAGGAAACTCCGTGAATTCGGACGACTTGGCCAGTTCTACTTCATCTTTATTTCTGAAAATAAAATACACCTCTTATAAAGATCACTTTGATCTTGAAGTGGTTGTTTCTAGTATACAGATTCTTGTACCCGTAGAAGGAAGGATAACAGTTCAGACAATCCATCATTTCCTGCTTCTGTCTTTTTCAAAGACGTATTAGACTGGGAAAAAAAATTAATCTAGGAGGACATGATTTGCTTATTAGAAAATGTTGTTGAGGTAATTGTGGCTCCATGCAGGATTGCAATCCCTGATAGAGAATTGAGGTTGAGCCCATGTTATTGTTGTTGTTTTTGAACAATAATATGAAACAAAGAAACGAAACAGAAGATTTTTTATTTTTTTTTAGTAATTTATAAAATCCGTTCGTTTAGAATGAGTATAAAGATTCTTACTTAGTACGATGATAGTGAAAGAATATTAGAGGATTTGCTCTACTAAGTTTAATATTAATAAACAAAAAGATTTGGAATTAAGTAATTAATAGAGGAAGAATCAAATTAGAGAGGGAATGAAAGAGAAGTGGAAGGACTAGGGTTGAATTTATGGGAACAAAAAATAGTAGCCAACTTGAGAATTGGTCTGGTACAGTCAAGTGGTTTAAGAATCTTACTTCCCTGTCACTATTAGCATGTTACTCCCCTATCACGGCTTTCTTGCCTCACCGATTTCACCTTTAGGATGGCATACTTCTTAGGGATTTTTCTCCTTTTCCTTTTTGCTAATAAACCTTGTAACATATTATTCTTCGAATAATTCTACTATATAGTAACTAATATGAACTTATTTTATCATATAATGATTGTTAGGAATTTATGAATTTAGCTATTCATAATCATAAATGAAAATACCTGTTCTGGTAGGTTTGATAAATCTGGGCTTTGTTCATCCATAGCTTTTTCTTTGAAATATACCTGTTTTTATTAAATATTCAAAAGTTGTTTGTGTACAAGAGGAGGCTTGCTTCAACTCATGAAGCCTTGCCTTTAACTTAGCCGGATGGCTTACATATTTATAGCCTAAAAGAAAATGCGTAAACTATTTTATACTTTACACGTATCCTAAAGTAATAATTTACTTATCCTAAAAATGACAAGAACTAATAATACTATACATGT
>NW_025874638.1:0-4326 GCF_002878395.1 Capsicum annuum | reverse complement strand
TAAACATTGCTGGTCGAACTACCTTAGCCAAAGCATGCCTTAATAGTATTCCAACCCACATCATGCAACGTGTAGATAAAATTCAAAGGGACTATATATGGGGAACAAATGATTCCAAAAAGAGAATGCATCTTCTAAGTTGGGATACCATTACGAAACCCAAAGACTTGGGTGCAAAATTGGCTTGGAGGATATTTAATAAATCAAACTCGCTCTGGGCTTCCGTCTTATTAGCAAAATAAGCAAACCATAGAGGACTTAGCGAAACTCGTAACAGTAGTCCGTCCCAAAAACAGTATAGTAGAACTTGGAAAAACGTTGTACAAGGTTGGGAGGTTTGTAGGGAGTGCTCAAACTTGGATCTGGGAAATGGAAAAAATATTAAAATCTGGAAGGACTCATGGTCGTCCTTCAAAGCCCCCTTAGCAAACCTTATTCACACTGTGTTGAACAAAGGGGAGGAGGACGTAACTGTGGACCAAGGGACATAATCAAGGCAACCACCGTACGTTCCGGAACAATGCTGCAATCTACATGATGAGTTACGATGCAACTTAGCTCCTGGTAATCGGTTTTCCACATCCTTGACTTACCACCACTTATTAACAAAAAACCTCAAAAGACTCTGGTACATGCAAACTCTGACTCAAGAATGGATCTGGAAATTGAAATGCCCCAACAAACTTAAATTCTTCATTTGGCTATGCTATCATAGCAGGTTTCCTACAAAGCAGTTTTTGAACCACATAGGTATTGATGTAGATCCTAGTTGCAGTAGCATTTGTAGGGAACCTGAAACCATTAATCACATTTTTAGAGAATGTTCTGTGGCTCTCAAGTTTTGGCACAACAACAACTTGTTTATAGTCATGGAGCCTTTAAAGGATCTTTCTCTCAATGGCTGGCTTGACAAAGTTAGAAAAATGAACAACATTCACTTAGGATCCAACATGCTCTGGGGTGAGCTAGGTCGTCTTTCCCTTCTACCTTTGGAATATTTGGCTAACAAAAAATGATAATTTGTTCAACAATAGGACAAACCCAATACCAGTAGACCTTTCATTTCATAGAGCCTTAGAATTTCAACTCTTAACAAATAACAAACCTGTAGCCAAACCAAAAACAATCACAAAATCGGCTGCCGCCCGTGGAAGGATGGAAGCTGAATATTGACGGGTCGTTTGGTTACAAAACTAGAAGAGGGGGAGTGGAAGGTCTATTTCGTGCAAATAAGGGTAACTGTATAAAGGGATTCCATGCACGCGTTAGCGTTAGTTCACAATTCGAAGCTGAAGTCACTGCCCTTTACTTTGGTTTATCAATATCTATGCTGCCACAGATTCCATGCTACACACTTCAATATGCCCGAACGAACTTGTAGCTGACACTAATCTTCTTGCCATGTGCAGGGATCTTCTTCAGATGCTGGGGAGCCCGCACCTGTGCCATGAAGGACGACACTCAATTAAGCCTGCGGATAGCCTGACTAGGGAGGGTAGAAAGATGGAAGAAGGACTGTTTATTCATAGGATTATAGAATTAGACAAGAAAGGAACTTCTTTTGTAGGGTTGACTCAACTCGTATTATCTAATGTCTGTACTAGTACTACTGAATATGAATAATCTGTAACACTGTCCTTGGCCGTAGCTCTGTCTTCTTTTCAACCAAAAACAAAAGGACTTTCCCCTCTTCTTCTTCCTATTTTTATTTTTATCTATCTTTTTGTTAGCATAAGCTTTAATGCATCAGATTGTTGGCCTTTCGATGCATCTTTTTGATGTCTCTAGAGGACCTCGATTCATTATTTTTTTTAATAAATAAAGGGGATAATAATTTTGGTTTGTTAATTATTGGTAATTTTCGACTTTGCCTTTATGATATTAGGCTAATAGGGTGTTTGAATTAATTTTTTTTTAGATGTTTTTAGCTTTTTAACATTTTTACTTTTTATTTTTGAAGGTGCTTAGCGAAGATACAAAATGCTTTTAAATATTTTAAACACTTTATTTTAGACGTAACAATAAAATCAAAAGCCAAAAATAAATAGCTTTGACTTTTTAACTTATAAATCACTTAAAAGAAAAACTAATCCAAATATTTAACTTTTGGTTTATTAAAATGAGCGTTATTGGTCATAAAATATTGATAATTAAATGATGTAACGGATATAATCTGTTAAATTTGTGAAGATCAATAGGAAATAAAAAATAATAGTAACACGTTTAACCAAATATCACAAGGACTTACATCAAATTTTGTCCATATTTATGAGATTAAAAGCACATATTTTCCAAAAATAAAATATACATGTGTGATGGTGATGAGCCCTTTTGGGATTATCTGATTAAGTAAGCATCAACATCAACTACTGAAAATAATTTTAAAATAGAAACCAATATTAAACAGAACAGGATATCATGAACAAATCAAAGACTTGTTTTCAGCAAAGCACAAGAGTTGTACAGCAACAAATGTCTTGAATAAACCGTAACTCGCATCAAAATTGTTTTAAAGAAAAGGACTCAGACAAGGCTAGAAAAGAAGAAAGAGTAGACATCGGTAGGCAAATCATTTGAGCGTTATGAACCTAGATGAGTGAGTAGCACCTGTAGACACGTAGGCTAGAAAAGAAGAAAGAGTAGACATCGGTAGGCAAATCACTTGAGCGTTATGAACCTAGATGAGTGAGTAGCACCTGTAGACACGTGATTTTGATCCTCTCCGAGTTTAATATATATATATATATTTTCGATATTAAATATTTATATTTGGTCTAATATTATTTAAATTTTTATTTTATTTTAATAAATTTTTAGTTAAGAAATAAAGTTAATTTTGAGTTGTTTTATTTTATTTTATTCTAATTTTTTTGAAATAATACAAAGAATTTTAAAAAATATATATTTTTTATTTTTTTTAAATTTTAAAAAAAATAAGTTAGTAGTTTTCGTACTATCTTAATTATATTTATTTTTAAACTTTTATTGTATTTTCTTAAATATAAAAATTAATTAATTATTATATTATTATTTTTATTATTGTTATTATTTTATTTATTTATTATTTTTAATTGTCATTATCTTCTTTGGTTTAAAAAAAAAAAGAAAATGAAAAAATTTTAAAATTTTAAAATCTAATCCTATCCTAAACTACCCCAACCACCCCAAGTTTCCCTCCAACTCCCTCAATTCCCCCCCTCCTACATATCTATATAACACAACACACACAACATATGACAAAAAAGAAAAAAACTCATGAAAAAAATAAATAAAAAACTTGAGATAAATCAAAACCAAAACCAAAACCAACAATAACGGACAAAAAAATGGAAAAGAAAAAAACTTGAAAAAAAAAAGGACTGGAAACAAGAAATAATGAGTGAAAACAAGAAATAGGGAGAAAAACAAAAAAGGGAAAAAGAAATGGGAAGTTCTTTGTGTTTTGGTCCTGTTCAAGTTTTTCGGTGACGACATTTTCATTTCCATCTTAAGTTAACTTATCTCACAGGTTCTACTTGAGATCCTTTCTATTTATTTTGTAAGTTTTATTATGAATCAAATAATGATTAAAGTTATTTTAATAATTTCGTAATTTAAGATGTAAAGTTTAATATTCATGTAAAGTTTTTTTTTTTTTTTTTTATTGTTTTATGTTAAGTGATTGTCAATTGTTATGTTGTGACTTGTTTGCTTAGTGTTCTTCGTGATTCATTTTGTTAATTATAAATATTAAAGTTCTTGGATGATAAAAGATATAGCGTTTTTTTTTTAAATGCCAATATATTATTTTGTCATTGTTTATTTTTTATTTTTTAATGAATTATGAAAATTTTATAATATAATTAAAAAGGGATTAAAATAGATAGGTGCATGCACACTAAAAGTTTCCAGGCACATACAAAGTTAGAAACAACTTAGAGAAAAACGTGAAAAAAAAACATATAAAGAATTTTTATTTTTTTTTTTTAAAAGTGGATAACAGTTTTACATTTGTTAAGTAATTATTATTATTATTATTATTATTATTATTATTATTTTCTTTTTTTTCTTTTCTTGTTAACTTCATTGCGATAATTTTGTTAAAAGTGGTTTTATTAATTAACTTTGTTACGTGATTATGTTAATTTGGATTTTAAATAGTTTTGTTAAGTTTATATATTAATAATTTGTTCGCAAGAGTAAGATTAAACCCTTTAGCTTAAAAAGATTTAAAAATATGTAAATATAAATCATAATTGATAAACTGAAAAGAGAGGAAAAACCCAGTTGTAAGGGAGCAAGACGAGTTGCGGAATAATTCAAAATTTGTTGTAAAATAAAGAGAGA
>NW_025874637.1:0-1995 GCF_002878395.1 Capsicum annuum | reverse complement strand
TTAATTTAAGGATTCGAAATTGTAGTCAAATAAGACTTATAATAAGAAAAGGTTTTACCATAATTAATTTTTAATTCTTAAATATTAGGAAAAAAATAGTGAAAAGACGATTTTGTCTAAAGCAAAAAATTTTAATGAAGGGCAAAAAGTTCAAACAATATTTCTAAGGTCCTTCACACTTTTGATATATTATAGATATAGATTATAGATATAGATATAGATATAGATATAGATATAGATATAGATGTATCAAGAGTAAAGTTGAAAAATAAATTTTATGTAAATTTTAAAAAAATAAGGGATATTTGGTAATATAGTCTCTTAAGTATGGGATTTGTGTGAAGGGGCTGGTTTGGTATCTGGGCTAAGGGATGAACAATTCGAGAATTAATTCTAAGATGAGGTTATTGCAGGTTAGTCCATGTTAGATTGGAATAAAAATATATAGAATAACTTATTCTGTGATTAGTTATATGAGGTTATAGTGTTATTTTTATCCCACAAGGTGGTATAACTAATTTCATGATAATTAATTTTGGGATAACTTGTTTTGTACTAGACGACCCCTTACTATAAATTTGCAACTTCATACATAGAACTCCTCACTGGTCAAATTATACCATTTGCTTTCTTTCATACTTTTTCTAGCATGGTGACATTCAAACTTCCTTCGTCTATGCTTCTCTTACTTCTTCTACTCAATAATATTTTTCTATGCTCAGCTGAAGTTCTATACATTCCAGTCACTAAAGATGCAACAAGCCTACAATACATTACAGAAGTAGGTCAAAGAACTCCTTTAGTCCCCATAAAACTCTTAGTCCATCTTGGTGTAGGAAGCTTATGGGTAGACTGTGACAAGGGTTGTATAAGTTCAACTTACAAACCAGCTGTGTGTAATTCCACACTGTGCTCTTATTCCAAGTTTCAGTTCTGTGGAGACTGCAAATTCAAAACTCAACTGCAGCCTGGATGCAACAACAATACTTGCTACATTTGGGGTGACAATCCCTTGATCAATACTTATTACGACCGCGCAGAAGTTGCTGAGTATGTTTTGGCCATTGACTCTACTCCTGGTGTTCGTGTCACTTGGCCGCGATTTATTTTCACTTGCCTTCTTGAGCGCGATATGATGAGACTCCTCGAGAATGGAGTCACAGGTATTGAATTTCACTGGGTGAATTCCTCATTTTATAATTTAAAATTGGGCCGTAAACGTTTCAATCAACTATTGAATCAAATTTATATGTACTATGTATTTTTACATTTGTGCCACAAAATTTCTTCCAGTCGACCTCAAAATCTCCATTGCTTTCTCTTTTCTCCCCTAAAATCCTCTCACAAATACAAGATAAACTTTGCTGACGAAAATCGTGAGCTGAGGTAGAGGCACAATGACAATAATAGAATAGAAGTTGGTGGTTGTCTCCGGTGTCATCGATGGGGATTCATTACTAAAAATAACTATTTTTCCATTTGAAATTCCCCACTGAAAATTATTGAGTAATTGTTTATACGGAAGTTTTGACTGATCGAGATGAGCAAAAATTGTAATGCAAAAATTAGGATACTTTCCGCTATTTCAATGGAAATATCTTTTTTACCATATATTTTTTCAATGAGGTCAATGTGAAATTTAAAAGAACTTAATAGTATTCATCATTCAATGTATTTTTAAAAATATAAAATTTATTATATTCAAAAGATAATATAGTAAAATTACTCTTATTATTTGTTAAATTTTAATATATATATCAAGTTAATAGTGGACAACTATTATTGAACGGAAGAAGTTAAGTAGTATTTAGATATAAAAAAGATATGAATAACGATGTTCAATTTATTGTGTTTTTTTTTTTTTTTAACAAAGAGAGTTTTATTTAACCAATAAGTCATTAAAGAATTACATTCTTGTCATTTGTCAAGATATTTATTAAGCAGAAGGTTAGTAGAAATATATATATATATATATATATATATATATATATATAT
>NW_025874636.1:0-4486 GCF_002878395.1 Capsicum annuum | reverse complement strand
CTTTAACTTTAAAATACCTATTTATCCTAAATGAAGTGATTTACAAGCACACAAATATTTGTGACTTATTTTAGACCACAAGATTTTAAAGTCTTTTTTTTCTTAAACTTTGTGTTAAATGCAAACTAACTCATGTAAATTGAGATGGAGGAAGTAGCTTAATTCATAAAATTGAAATATTGTCACAAAGCTCCCTAAATATGTTTTTATTGCAAATGTGGAAGTAGTAAAAGTCCATTTATAGATTAATTTTAGTGTGGACAGAGGACTTCGGTGACTATTTATTCCTACAAAATAAAAGAGTTATTTATTTCTACAAAATAAAAGAGTGTTTTTACTAACTTGATCTTGAAATATACTTTGAAAAGGATGTAAAGCATAATTTCTTGATTATGTAATTTTGAAAGAACATATATCGTTACTGGTTGTTTGACAGGAGAATGGAATAAATAGGGATATCTCATGGGACTATTTATCTCACTTTTTTATAGGATAGTAATCCTCTCTTAGGATTAGCTAGTACCCATACCTAATATAGAATAAAGTTAATCTCAAATTTTATCTTGAAATTTTTATACTTAACCAACCTATCAAATAACCTCTTCATGACTTAATTGATTATGTAAAACACTACTTAGATTAAAAAAAAATTAGAACACCATTTTTTTGACAACTAAGGGAATATAAATGAAAATAGTCAAATGAAGAAAATAGGTAGTCAAATAAAATTAAAAAAAAAGAGTCAATAATTAGATTACGTGGATCCAAATAGTAGTTGTGACGCTACTACTACAGTGACAAAAGTTTGAAGTTAGTCTTTCACTTTTAACAACCTATATATTCCACTGTCTTGTGTCTCCACTTACTCATATACACACCCTGTTGTGACAGAAAGAAGTAAATACGGAAATAAAGAAAATAAAGAATCCCAAATTTAATGTGTAAAAACCTTTAAGTCGAAGGTAACAATCATATAATCATAGAAATCCAAATTTCTCCATTATAATAATAAGAGAGTTACAAATATTCTTCGAATAACCACACAATAAGTGGTATCAGAGCCTTGGTTACCTATCAAGGATTTTGGGATGGTGGTATCATTCAATAATATTCTAACCAGAGATAATTAGCTAGTGCATTCTTTTATTATGAATATCAATTCTCTTCTTGTAAAATCAGGTTCGATATTTTCCATGTATAATTAGTTGATACCAACTACGTTACTAATTACAAAATACCTCAAAAGGGAAGACTTGTCAATGAGAGAACTAATAGTTAGTACATTAATTAACTATTTGACTGCCAACTGTAAATTAAAGAACACCAATTAATGACACTTCACATGATGACCTAAATCATTTAATCGATCATTAGCAAAAGTAACTATATTTGAAACTATGAGAGTATACATGAATACTACATTTAAATACACTTATATCGTAGTAAAAGCTCATAAAATTAACCTTGGAACGAGAAAAAACTACTTTAGGTAGATGATATAAAGGATGACGTAACGTTAAAAAAATGATACTATAATCGATGAAGAAACCACTAAAATACTCTCTTAGTTTCATATGTATTTTTCAGTGTTTTAATTTTAAGAGTCAAACTACATTATTATTGATCATTATTCTACGATATATATTTTTCTTCATATTGATGTAATAAAAAATCACAACTTAATTATTAGAATATTTTTCGTATAGCTTTTTATTATTTGTAAATATAAAATTAAGATATCGAGTCAATTAGTTTCTTTAGTTTCAAAGATTAATAGAATCTAGTGTTGATCATATTAGTTAAATTCAATTGCAATTCAATAATGTGTAACGCCCCGAGACTGCACCCTGGGCGTCACGCGGTGCTTACAACCCGACGGACCACAAGCTGACCCATGACTGGTACCTGCTGTGAGCACTGAATATAGTACTAAAATTTATATATGGAAGAAATCTGAAAATGCCATAAGATTCTCAAAATACTGAAATGATAGTAACTGAGTATAACTTATAATAACATTTGAAAACTGAATAACTGGCTATGCTAGTCTGAAAGCCTCTAACTGTCTGAATATGGAGTTGATGGGACAACCCCCCAACTAACTCCGACTGAAATAACTACTAAACTGCTGAAATGTCCTCAAAATATGAGGACTCACTACTATAAATATTGCTGATAGCCTAAGCTGCTAAGTATGATCGGGAACTTGAGCGTCCGAACCTATGATATGAGACATTATAATGCAAAGAAAGAGTATGCGTCAGTAAATGAAATGTACTGGTATGCTAAGTGAGGTAAGGTTGGTATGCATGGGTTTATATGCATGAGCTGATAACTGGCTGAATGAACATCATGAAGTAACTGGATGAGAGTACACACAAAACTGTAACTATGAACATGCTATACTGCGCATATAGATATACATCATGTATCTAAGATTATACTGAAACTGAGTGCTGAATTCTGATGATCGAGTAACTGATAACTAATAACCATGATTCTGTAGAACTGCCTGAGTTCTTTACTGAATACTGAGATTGTAACTATAATTGTAGGAGTGTTCATCTAACCGACATACCCCGATATAGATTGATTATGGGTACAATCTGTGACCCTAATTAGAAGGGTGTTAGCACCTTTCCATAGGATACTAACAATGTTGGGTCAACCCTAATCTGGCAAGAAGACTCGTGAAGTATATATATGATTACGTCAACCCTAGTTTAGAAGGATGACGACTTACTCTATGCTGGCTACGTAGTTTTGTAATGCAGGGAATGCTACTAAGATTCAAACCCTTGGTTGGCAGTAATGCCCGCATCCTTGAGTTTGGTCGGTGCTAAATCCTACTCCCAACTGAATCGACACTGAATTGATTACTAGACTATACTAGGCTTGACTGAACTGACGCTGATCGTATTGACTGACTGAACTGGACTGAGTTCTATTACTGACTGAGTACTACTGTTCGTGACCTTTAATGGGACTATTCTATAACTACTAAAACTAAGTAAACAACTAGATTTCGGGTAATAAATACCCCCAGGACTCGATAGCATCAATAATTAAACATAACAAATCTCGAAAGCATAACAATAGTCATCGTTCACAATTCATTCACTGAGACATTTTGTTAAACATTTGGAGGTCATGAACTTGTACATGAATGAGAACATATGATAAATGTCATGATTACCCTATTCAATTCACATGGACATTCTATCAAACACTTAGGAAGCACAACTAATGCACATGGTAATGAACAACAAATAAGTATCATGACTACGACTTAAACTTGCAATTTCGAGGGTTTTAACATGGGGAATCACATCAATCAATATACATGCTATCTTATGTTCATGCAACTTATAGTTAAATCTTGAATTGAAACCCATACAACAACACAAACATGAATACAACCCAATTTGCACATGTAAATCATGTATCTGAAAACTTGTAGTTTTAAAAAGGGTTCTTGAACTCCAAGGATGGAAGGAGACCCAAGAATGAACACCTAACATACCTTGATTTTTTATTTCGTGGGAGTTGTTGGTGAATTCTTGAAACTTGGACTTGAATTTGAAGAAACTAATGCTTGTTCTTGAGAGTATTTTGTGAAAAGATGAGTATATTTGCCCCTTTGGATCCTTAATTTCGTGATATAGGTGGGTCAAGATGGGTGGAAATGACTTTTTTACCCCCACAAAATTGTAACTTAATACACAAATTATGCCCAGTGATGCGATTAGCGATGCGCCGTGTTGATCCCATCGATGCGATCACCGATACATCACATCGATGGTGTCGGCGCGATAGCCAACGCAATGCGTCAAGATCGCGTTGGCTTGCTGTTTTGGCCATCCAAATACAACTCAAAAAATGTACAAAAATTTCAAAACTCACCCAACATAACCTATTGACATCCCTGATCATGAATCAATTTAAAAATCATCAATCTAAGGCTGAAAAGATCGCAAATGATGTCATTGAAATATCAAGGCCAAAAATGAGACTAAGTGTCAACACTTAGCTGATATTTTCTAAGTCTGGGACCTCTTTTGGCATGCTATATAGGACTGAAATAACTAAAACTTTGCGGAGTTTTACATATTGATTCTTAATTTCTCGTACATTTTGATGTGCAGGCTCGAAGTGATAAAAAATCTGTTACAAATGAAACCATAAAAGAAAAATTAATTATCTTTGTACATAAAAATATCAATTACTCCCTCTATCACAATTTATATGAGTTTCTTTCCTTTTTATTTAATTTAAAAAGAATGATACCATATTTTTATATTTAGTAATAATTTAATTTTAAAATATTTATTTTATCCCTAATGAAATGATTTACATTCACACAAATACTAGTGAATTTATCTGCACATTGCTCAGATTAACTAGATTTTTGAGTTTTGAAATTTTCTTAAAAGATCTTAGTTTTCAATTATTTCAAATTCTAATCAATTATTAACACTGTTAAGTA